>NC_135318.1:84985908-85285908 GCF_048772815.1 Callospermophilus lateralis
GGTTCTACATAATGTAGTTACTGTGGTCATGTGTTCCAATACAAGGATAAGAAAGTTATGTCCAGTTCCATAGTTCATTTCTATCACCTCTAGCTATAATTGTATAGACTTCAGTGTTTTAATTTTTTTCTTATTGGTGTTATTGAGGTTGAATTTTCATAAAAGAGCCCATAAAAAATAAGTAGTGACATTTATACTTTTGTGCTATAATTACCACAATTATTTTGATTTAAACATTTTAATTACTGAAATAAATTATACAATCAGTTAGTCAATCACTCACGTAAATGCCTTCCAAGCCCCTGGCAACAAACTCTCTCCTTTCTAACTCTATGACTTACAAATTTTGAATATTTAAAATAAATGTAGTTATAGCACAGGTGAAATTTCATGTCTGATTTTGTGTAATTTTCTTAATATTTTTGAGACTTGTCAACATTGTCACTTGTATATTTAGTTTTTATTGCAGAATAATATTCAAACATATACGGATGCTATAAAGAGATATAGATATATGAATATGAACAAATATATATGTACATGTGCTTATTCAGACAAGGATACATATAAATACATAGACATATTTGTTTTCATTCTTAATGAAAATTTGGATTTTTATATATCTTCTAGTGGAAATGGTGATGCCATTGATATTCATGTTCAAGTGTTTGAATATCTGTTTTCAGTTCATTTGAAAATATAGCTAGAAATAAAATTGGTAGGTCATGTGGTAATTCTATGTTTAAAATTTTAGTAATCATCAAATTCTTTTCTATACCTACTATACTATTTTTAAATTCTGAACAGAAGTGTGTGTGGCTTGTAATTGGTTCACATGGTGCCCAACACTTCTATTTTTAAAATAATGCTGGAAATCTCTTGTACATGAAGTACTCTTTCATGGTATTTATTGTATTTCTGTTTTTCAGTTTGTTGTTGTAGCAGTTTTGTATAGGGAAGTGAACCTCTAAGGTGGTCCACCAATGAGATCCATCTTCTACCTGTTGTGTTCACAGAGTCTCAAATTAATAGACAAAAAGAGAAAAGCATCAATATTCCTCTAATAGAATTTCACTGAAAGAAATATCAGGAACTTTAATGCAGAAAGACAAAAAACATAGACCAAATATGAGTGTCTAAGATACAAAGTACATAAAAATTTACATAAAAAGTGCATAAAACTTTTTGATACACAAATGGTGTAAGATACAGTGAAAATTAATGCAAATGTTGAAAAAAATGATCCATATACAGAAAAAATTATCCCCAAGCTGTTTGTTATCTATTTAGATAACATTGTTGTAATAGAAAATTTTAATTCTATTTTATTGATTTTTATAAGAGGTAAATTTTTCTGAAATAGATAATATTATTTTAATAAGAATGACAAAGTTGCTTCTGATCAGTTTTGTCAGAAGCAGATTTTTTTCTGCATTTAACTTGCATACATTTATTATTTGAGTGTGAGCATTGATCAGCACAAAAGGACTGAGCATGCCATCACCATTTATACTAAGCCTTTGAAGACATCTCAAGATGAGATAACTTGCTCACACTATGCTTATTAACAGTAAGATGATGGAGTTCAAACAATACTGGATGTGAAAACACATGATGGGCAGCAGAAGGGCGTGAATGGCTCTTTTTTTCTGTGGATATGGAGAAAATCTGGAGCTTTGAAAAACCATGTTTACATCTATGAAAGATTATTATTATGTATCTGCTTGAAAGAACCATACTGCCTCAAAACTAGAGATCACTGAATGCCATCAGTGCAAAATAGAAGATCCTGTTCTTGTAGTTCATGAGCAGAAAGGAACAGTGGTCAGTGAGAAATAGAAGACCAGGCTGCATTTTATTTGGTCTGCCCACAGTATTAAAAAAAACTGGATTGGTATAGGTGGAGATGGTGAGGATTAATAAGAAAACAATTAGCCACTGGATGGCATTTGTGGTTTTTAATTTGAAGCAGGCCAACTAGGAGCCACTGAGGTAGATGGTGATGGCCAAAAGCACACCCAGCATGTGGGTGGTGCAGATGAAGAGTTCCCTAATGACCTTGGCCAGGAAGACAAGCACTTTGCATTTGAACTGACATGAACTATCCTACACTTCTCCACAATCTGTAGATACCAAAAGTCCCATGTGTAAGGAGCATGAGGATGTGTGTTAGAGCCATGGGGGTGATTGGGAGGTCAGTAATCCTGGGTTTGGGTCCCACAAAGACAGCGACAATGTAAAGGCAAAGCAGAAATGTGTCTGCTGAGATTCCAATGTCAGCTGGAGGATAGAAGGTATTTCTTATGGAAATACAAATGAAATATTTGTTCATCTTTAGCTGGATTCTTGGGAAAAAAATAGGAGTATTTGATTGCAGAAGCATTTTTATTAACATGCTTTCAGTCAATCTACTACCCTCTATGTAAAGCAGGAGTTTATTCTTGATCTTAATTTCACGTCAAGAGCTTCAATGGCCTACCACAAAGAAAGCCCTTGTTGCAACTCATAAAAAAATGAAAGAAAAGGAAATAAACAGTAAGCAAAAAATAAATTTTAACCTAAACATACCTCATTCTTCAGAGTAATATTTTTGTTTACTTCTGTTTACCTCATGAAATTGCTCAGCTCTTACCCTTGTCTTTGAGCCTGTATACATTATGTTTTAGTTTGTATCATAAGTTATATTATTTAATGGTCAGTATTTGTTTGATTTTCAATCTTTCCTGCAAATTTCTTAAAATTAAAGATGGTGTCTTATTTTGCTTGTATCTACAGTATCTGAAGTACTTTTGCTTACATAAAAATTATTTACCACAAACTGTGGATTTCATGTTTGGTTAAGCAGAAATAGAAATATTGGGCTGGGGTTTAGCTCAGTGGTTAAGTGCTTGCCTAGCAAGCATGAGGTACTGGGTTCAATCCTCAGAACCACATAAAAGTAAAATAAAGGTATTATGTCCATCTACAAATAAAAATATTTTTAAAAACGATATAGGAATCTTCTAGGGAACTTATCCCAACATGCCCATTTCCAAGTCTTTTTTTTTTTTAAATTTCAAGTGCTGAATTTTAAAAGTTTACAATATTTTTGTTCATCCACATGACCTTCATTTAAATCAGATCCTATGAAACTCAGAACCTATAAAATTCAACCTGTAACATTGCAGTTATTATATCACCAATGAGGGAAAAAAAAGAACTGTCTCCTATAAAAAAGTTTAAGAAAAATTGGAAAACTTGCGTTTTCTATGATGCTGGAATATTTGTTATATGACATTCTTTATTTGACTTCTCTTACATAATATTCATTGAGGCACTGAAACACCCAGGGTATTGTTTCTTCTTTACAAAATCTGCCCCATGTTTTCAAATTTAAAGCCACTCTCCTACCAATGGCTGCATTTAGATAGTTGCTAACCAGTGTGCAAAACATCTCCACTCTTATGATCTAGTTACAATTTCCTTCTTCGTCTAAATCAAACAAATTCCTGAAGGTTTTGGTTTATGTACCTTCATTAATAGGCAAATGTGAAACTGCCCTTGGAAAATATTTTTGTTAAAACAATTAACTCAGAACACCATCAGTCAAGATTTGAATGGAAAATAGAAGAGAAATAGTTCTCATGAAAAAAAATATATTTTCACTAAATTGCTCTTCTTCATTGCAGAAGATTTATTGAAATTATAATAAATCAATTTGTAATTTAAGTTTAAGAAGCATTTATATATTTAAAATAATCAAGGGTCTTGGGTTGTTACTCAGTTGTAGCATGCTTGCCTCGTACTTGTGTGGCTCTGGGTTCAATCCTTGGAACAACATTAAAAAATAATTAAAGACATTAAAAAATAAAATAAGCATTTTAAAATTATTGGGTCTCTTATACATGACAGTAGGACATATTTTAGTATAATTATACAAAAATGGAATATATCTTATTCTAATTGGGACCCACACTTTTGTTAATGTACTTGATATTATTCACTGTGGTAGATTCATATATGTACCTAGTCAGAGACTGCAAAAAGTGTGCACTCTTTCTTCTCGTTGATGGTTGACAACCTGCTAGAGTAAATTCCAGAGAGTTAAAATCTAATGCTTTATGGCCAATGGATTCCAATCATTATGCATTTTCTGGAAATTTAAGTATATTCATATAGTCATTGATACCTATTCAGACTGAGTAATGGCCACAACCTCCACAGGAAAAATCACAAAAGAGGTCCATCTCCCATCTACTTAAATGTTTTGGAAATATGAATATTTCCATGTCTATTAAAACTGACAATGACCTAGTCTATTCTAGCAAGACTTTTCAGGTGGTTTGCAACGATTGGTAAATATGCCACGTAACTTGGATCTCCTTTAACCTTCAGGCTCAAGGCAGTGTAGAAATAATGCACGAGAAATTAAAGACCATGCTACAAAACATAGGAAGAAAACTATACAAATCCCCTCTTGATGCCTTAAACAAAACCTTCTTTGCTTTAATTTTTATTTCGATGTCAAAATCTTGTATAGAAACAGCAGCCCATTAACATTGGGTCCCCCTCTCAGGAACCTATGGTCTCATGGAAGGATCCTATAACTAATGCATGGGATGGTCCAGGGCTCCTCCTAACCATGAGTTTGAGGGATTGTATTTGTTAACAGGAGCCTCACCCCATCTCTATGCTTGCCATAAAAGTCAATATCTGTACCCTTAAAACCATCAACAAAAAGATGAAGAAACTAACTCTGTAGAAAAACCCTGCAGGCAAAAAATGAACAATGCAAATGACCTCACCTAAAGTAACCTGGGTAATATTAAATACCTTTTTGACTAAGCCAACAAACTGGCCCCTTTGACTGGTGGCAACCTCATTCCTGGACCTATGATGGTGAAGATATTGTATGCACCTCTCACTGCTAACAGTTAGGCCTCACATCAGGTAAATTGAGCTTTGGTCTCTAAGCCACCATCTTTAGCAGTGGCCAAATGTGAAGGAGCTTTACATAAATTTTTCTCTAATCATTCCAACCTTATTGATTCTGACATCAATTTAAGAGCTAACCATAACCTGAAATGCCAGCATATTCATATCTACAGTGCCCATTTTTTTCTCTATAGTAGATGTAATGAAATCTACAATCCAGACAGCAAAACCCTCTGTTTTGCTCTTGCCAAAATAAGTCATGTTGGGCTGACCTTAGAGTTTTAGATAATGCTACCTATAGCCATATACTTCCCTTGGCAAAGAACAGTAGATTAAAAGAAATGGGGAAATTGATGGAGGATGGAAGTTCTGGGGAATAATATTTGTCAAATTGTTATTCTGTGTGCATGTAAGAATATATAACAACACATTTCACCATTATATACAAATATATGAACCAAACAACAACAACAACAAAATAGAAAAAAGGACCCTATTGCAATAAGAGAGTCATTATCTGGTTTGCTCAGTTTTATAGATGAGAAAACAAAAGACAAGAAGTGGGGGGGGAGTAGATTCTTGGGCACCCTGTGTACCTATTGACAGGTTCAAAATAAATTTGTAGAAAATACATTTTGACAGAGAGATTAATAAAACATTATATAAGCCAGGCACAGTGGTTCATGCCTGTAATCTAGCTGCTTGAGAGATTTAGACTGGAGAATGTCAAGTTCAAACCAGTCTCAGCAAAAGTTAAGTGCTATGCAACTCAATGAGGCCCTCTCTCTAATCAAAATACAAAAAAGGGATTGGGATGTGGCTCATTGCTCAAGTGCTCCTAAGTTCTATCTCCTGTACAAAAAAAAAAAGATTATCAGAATCCTAGATTCCCTATGATAAAGCAGTATCTTCAATGTGTTCTTGGTCCTCATGTTGTGAACCATGCAGTTTATTTGACATGAGATTTTAGTACTCTCAGTTTCTTTCTGCTATTAAGCAGAGACATAAACATCTCTGAGTCATACTATTGTCTGCAGTGATATGCAGTGATTAGCTGGCATATGACAAAGGCTAATGTGGGGCTTAGTATCAATGCATTGATTAGTATCACTTGTTCATTTCCAAAGTGGAGCAGAGTATAATAATTAGGACATTTGTACTAGATGTAGATTACCTGGGATTTGATTCTGACTCTGTTATTTAGTAACAGTAAAATCTTGAGTAAATTTTTTTACCAGCATGGACCTCAAATGTTTTGTTCATAAAATGATAATCATAATTATACCACTTAATAAGGATAATGTGAGGGAAAAGACAAATTAATTACAATGCCTGGCATATAAATAGTCAATAAGTATTAGCTGCTATGATAAACATCACTACTAGCAATTCAAAAATAAAAAGAAAAAAAAGCAGGAGTATATAGAGACAAAAAATAAACACCAGAAAATATGCTTCGCATTCTATGTCATAGGATGTCAAGCTGCAGGATTCACACCATGAGGATCAAGTCCACACTAAAGATACTGCTTTTTTTTTATTTAATTTTCTTGTACAGAAGTTTGAACTTAGGAGCTCTTGATCACCTAGCAATATCCCCATCTGTGGTTTTTATTTTGTTTAGATACAGGGCCTCACTGAGTTGCTTAGCAACTCACTTTTGCTGAGACTGGCTTTGAACTTGTCATCCTCTTGTCTCAGCCTCTTCAGCAGCTGGATTACTAGAACTAGAAATTACATCAACAAGCATGGGTAAATCCAAAAATCTGACAATACCAACTGCTTTGTGTAAGTGGAGGTTCAATAGGAACTCTCATTCATTCCTAGCAGGATAATAAAATTGTACAGCCACTTTGGAAGAGTTGGGCATTTTCTTACAAAGCTAAACAGTCTTTTTTTTTTTTTAAGTAATCATGCCAATTTATATTCCTATCAGGGAGATGGGAGTTCTTATGGCTTGGTACTGGTAATACATTTTTTTAAAAAAAGAGAGAGGTAGAGAGAGGGAGAGAGAGAGAGAGAGAGAGAGAGAGAGAGAGAGAGAGAGAGAGAAAGAGAGAGAGAGAGAGAAAATTTTTAATATTTATTTTTTAGTTATCGGCGGGCACAACGTCTTTGTTTGTATGTGGTGCTGAGAATCGAACCCAGGCAGCACACATTCCAGGCAAGCATGCTACCACTTGCGCCACATCCCCAGCCCCACAAAACAGTCTTAACCACAATTGTCACAACCACATTTATGATATTTATCTAATGGTGTTGAGATCTAATGCCTACATGAAAACCTACATGCACATTTTTATAAGGTCTTAAATTGTGGATACAGCAATGTGGTACTCTACTTGCCTAGTGTGCATGAGTTCCTGAGTTCCGTTCCATGATTACACAAAAATAAAAATATTCATACTTTATTTATTCACAGATTCCCAGAAGAGAAAGCAAACCAGATATCCTTCAGTAAGCACTTACATATTTTTAATTAAAAAGTATCATTTCCATTAAATGGTGTGTTGTTCAAAATACAAAATCAATGGGCTAATGAATATGAAATGACATGGAGGCACATTTAATGCATACTGCTTAAAGAAGAGCTGGTTTTAAATGCCTTACCTGTGTGACTTCAACTATGTGACACTCTGAAAAATGCAAAAAAATAGACAATAAAATATTAATGGTTCCAGAGATTCAGGGGAAATAGAAGACAGTGAAAAGATGAAGAACACAGAACTTTTACATTCTGACACTGTTAATAATATGGAATAATGGTGGACACCAACAGTATATTTTATCAATTTCTTCAGAAATAAAAAAACAAGTAGTCCAATTAGTAATAATGTCTTGGGTATCATTATATTGTTTCTGTAATGATAATGAATCTAACATAAATATGCAAGATGTAAATAATAGGAAAATCTGTGTGTAGAGCAGGCATATGGGAACACTTCTCTTTATGGTAAATTGCCCTGTAAATGTATCCATATATGAGAAAAGCAATGCCTGTCTACTAAAACAAATAGAACACACTGGGGATTGTCATACCTTAGCTATGAGCTATGCCTGGATGGCCCTCACTCAGTGACATAGATGCCTTCATTTTAAAAATTAATGACCCAACACAACTCTGTCTTTATTTCCCTGTATTTACATATGAGGTTTTGGTAATCCTTTTGTGAGAAGTAGAAAGTGCAGTGGTCCATTTTCAAAATAAAGTATTTCAATTTTAATTGTAAACTTACTGAGGATATACAAATATCAGAAAAGAGGAAACAGAACAAAGGGTCACCAGCAGGTAACACCTGATTATGGCAGAAATAAAGTGAGTGGATATGGTCTTACCTGACAAACACTGATCACCAGTGAAGGCCTTTTCTCTACAACACAATAAGGGAGGGAGGACAACTAAAGGGACATTTATTTAAAGAACCCAATAGAGAGAGTTAAAGTTAGGTGATGTTCAGGAAGACTGGACATTTCACATACTTACCAATGAGGAACAAGGGAAAAGACCTTGTGAACTAGAGAATGATAAACAAAAGAAATTAGAGGGGAAACCAGTATATTAGATACTCAAGAAAATTTATTCAACCTTAATTCAAACATCAGTGACAAGTTATCTTCCTGTACCATAGCCAGTGCTTCCTGAAATACTGAGAACTTTTGCTCCAATATCATTTTACTACATCTTTACTGGAGAGAAAATGATCTGAAATGGCTTTTTAGAAAGTCCATATCAAAGCCAGGCACAGTGGTGCATGTCTGTAATTCTGGTGTCTTGAGAGGCTGAGGCAGGAAAATTATGATATTAAAGCCAGCTTCAGCAACTTAGCAAATTAGTCAAACATTTTGTCTATATTAAAAAAAGCTGAGGATGTTACTCAGTGGTTAATACCTCTGGGTTTAGTTAGTGGGAAAAAAAATCCAACATGTAGCTTATTAAATGATAATGCTGGGCTGGAGTTGTGGCTCAGTGGTAGAGTGTTGTGTCTTATGAATAAACATTCAAGATCACTCCAAGTAAACTGGAATGCACGAAATTACCACACAGAGATAGAGAAATACCTTTTGGGGGGATCCTGTGATGACTCTTCTGACCTATGGGAGTCTGTGTAAATAAAAAAAGGAGCATGTGCTGAATCCTTTTATTGGGAAGAAGCCATTCAAATGAGGGAAAGGGTAGAATTACAAAAAAACAAGTGAGTGTAACTCAACCCTGTGGGTTATGAGGACACATGTAGACCTGCCTTGCTATCTGAGCTGGGAGAACCCGCAAGACACCAAGAAATGTAGTGACTGCTCAGAGCCTTGTGCTTCAGGGATGGAATGTGTGGTCACTCAGAGTGGCTTTCCACTTATTCCCCTTTTCTTAATATAAATTCAAAAAGTCATCTGGGGAATTATATCTTTCAGTCACTGGATTTTTGATCCAAGATCATCATGACCTACTGTTGAAAGATGCAAGGAATTAGTAGCAAACATCATTTCAAAAACATAATCAACTTGGAAGATCCAGGTTATTATTATTACTCTGCCAATCACACATCAGAAGGTTTTTATTTTTCCCCAATTTTATTGTGAAGTGTTGCATTTGGCCATAGTAAAATGGACATTTTTTATTTAGCATGCCATATTATCCACAAGCCATAGAGCAAAGAGCTCATTCACATTATTTATCACAGTGGCTTCTGGAGCATTTTAACTTAATTTCAATCCTTCCATCATCACTATCTGACTATGAAGAATCTTGGAAGTAATTTGAGTCAAATATTAAAAAATTCACTTTTCTAAGTTTAAAAACATAGCCACAAAAGCTGAATTGTAATGGCAAGGAATAGTATTATAAATAGTCACTTCAAGGATTATGTGATCAGATTCAGAGTTTGCCTAGGTCTTGTTTATTGGTATGCACCTCTTTCAAAGCCTGAACATTAACTTCAGGATATTATATCTCTAAAATATTAGTGGCAATAACTAGTGGTAAAATAAGGTAAGTTGTATACTTACAGGCTACAGGATATCCATCATTCTTTCTCTTAATTCTCACATTTGAGGAATTTATCTCTTCTGTCAGTAATGTAAATGTTCTGAAGGTAGAAGTCAAACAACAAAACATCTTTTTTTTGGTGCTAACTTGCTGAAGGTTAGGGTATTACCAATAAAACTCTGGCATCATGGCATCCTTGTATAGTCATGTTTTCAATTCTGGGAGACCAGTCTAAAATATACCCAGTATTTCTAGACACCTTATGTCATACTGGCAAGACATTTGCTAAATCTATTCACTTAGGAATGGTGCCATTTCAATTGTAAAATGATTAGTGCAACAATACATTGGTGGATATTTTATGAAAATAATTGACCTATTAAAGAAAGTTATGTTTCCATATTCTTTCTATTTTGACAAATTTTTCAGATACATAGTCTTCATTTCTAAGAACCAACATGATTGGCAGTCTTAGATTTCTTATATGTTGTCTTTTTCTCAAAAGGTACTCCTAGACATCCTGATGGTAATAGGATCAATATATACAAATAACTGACCAGTAGAGTTAGTACAAATTATGTGGGAGGGCTTCTGAGTCCACTCTGCAATGCACATTAAAGGTGAACCTGATAAATAAGTCCATAAAACTTGTTAATAATTTTTACTTTCCTGATCAACCCAGGAAGCTGCATGTCTATAAACTCTGCATTTGGGAGATTCAATTTTCCGTGTCAGGTTTTTTCAGTCATTTTCACAATTACTGGGTCAAACTCTACCTTTTGAAATCTAATTAATTTACTGATTCATGTTCAGTACAGTAGGACTCTCAGTATCATAATTAAGAAAATTTTTGTAATATTTGTAAGATTTAGTGTGTCCTATGAAGTTCTGTTTTTTCCCCTTTTCCTCACTTAATAAAATTGAGAAGAGGCCTGGTATCAGCCATAGTATCATTAGCTTAAGTTGTAGATAATAGTACATGTATTTAAATAATAAGAAAAGATTTACCAACTGTAGTTGGTCCTGGAATTTACCAAAAGTTATTTAAATGGACCATGACAAATATATTTAGGTTTTACTAAATGTATAACTTTATTTTTACTTTTGATAATTCTGTTAAAGTCAAAAATACAATAAGTTGTATATAAAAATGTGTATTTTGAAAGTAGCTTTAGATTAACTCAAATAATTATCTTAATTTGGAATGTTGTTTGTGACAGATTTTTTAACTTAAAAGCAATGGTCTTTATTAGGGGCATGAGAAATTATATAAATATCTATTCAAAATAGGAAGTACATATGTTAAATAAACCTAGAGAAGATATAATGTATAATTATATATTATATAATATAATTAATACAATTAATAAAAATGATTTAGAAAAATAAATATTTTGTATACCAATCCATGAAAAACTGTCATTATTATTATGAAACTTAGTAAGTAGGGTGTGTTAGTATCTCAAATATCAATGGGTAAAAATAAGGCAATAGTATTGTTTTAGAAAATGATTTTATTAGAATTTTATGGCATTGAAATAGCAATTACAATGAGGTATGCCTCTTAAAACAATTTTGTTTATAAATAAACAGTTATATGGGCATGTTAAATAACTATACTTAATGTAGCAAAATTAGCTTCAATAATTATGTATAATTTGTGGCCTTACCAGTTTTAAAAATATCAAGTATTCAGCATATTATATTATACTATAAGGTTGAGAAAATATTTACCATGTTAGATTTCTTATTGAGATTAGCTATCGGTTGCTGAGCTGATTTATTATTGGCTGCCTGTTTAATATTTTAGGGGTAACTACTTTTAACGCTATTTTTTTTTCCAGTGAAAAACTGCTGACAGGGTTTTGAAATACGGCCCTGTTTCAATGTTTGAGGTCTCTAAAATTTATTTCTTACCTTAGAAGAGGAGTAAAATTTTTAACTAGGAAGCTTATTTTTCTTGGCATAAGATTAGCATTTTAATTCTTTTGTCTGTAAGTTTTCATTTTTTTCTTTGTTTAGGCTTTATTTAATTATGCTGTAATATTGAAAATTGACTAGAATTTTGTTAATCTGTGTAAATGTCTTGGAATGTCTATGGCTAACTGGATGGTAAACTCATCTTTTGAAAATGGGTTATCCCTTATAAATTAAAGGTGTGTATTGTCTCTTTAAGTCTCTCTATGAAAACAGTAACATTTTTCTAAAGGGTTAATAAATTATTATTTTTAGGCATTTTATTTTGCTATTTTATACCAATATGTCCCAGGGAACTCTTTGTTCTCCAGACTGTCAGACTTGTCCCTATTGTGTGTTACTGGGACATGGTTAAGATAAATCTTTAAAAAAAAACAAACTGTTTTTGAGATAACAATCTATTTTAAAGTTTATCTAAGTAACAGAATGATATCTCTTTAGATAAT
Organism: Callospermophilus lateralis; assembly: GCF_048772815.1. NCBI lineage: Eukaryota > Metazoa > Chordata > Mammalia > Rodentia > Sciuridae > Callospermophilus > Callospermophilus lateralis. The sequence continues at coordinate 84,998,227 of NC_135318.1, forward strand.
GTTAGACATCTGACATAAATTTTGAAAGATACAATGTATGAGTTTGGGTTTTTTGAAAGTCTCTTTTAATTTCTTTTTTTTTTAATTGGAATTTATTATTTATTTATTTATTTATTTTTTAAATTAATTTTTATTGTAGGTTGTTCAAAACATTACATAGTTCTTGATATATCATATTTCACACTTTGATTCAAGTGGGATATGAACTCCCATTTTTACCCCGTATACAGATTGCAGAATCACATCAGTTGCACAACCATTGATTTACATATTGCCATTCTGGTGTCTGTTGTATTCTGCTGCCTTTCCGATCCTCTACTATCCCCCCTCCACCCTCCCCTCCCCTCTTCTCTCTCTACCCCCTCTACTGTAATTCATTTCTCCCCCTTATATTTTTCCCCCTTTCCCCTCACTACCTCTTGTATGTAATTTTGTATACCCCTGAGGGTCTCCTTCCATTTACATGCAATTTCCCTTCTCTCTCCCTTTCCCTTCCACCTCTCATCCCTGTTTAATGTTAATCTTCTTCTCATGCTCTTCGTCCCTAGTCTGTTCTTAGTTACTCTCCTTATATCAAAGAAAACATTTGGCATTTGTTTTTAAGGGATTGGCTAGCTTCACTTAGCATAATCTGCTCTAATGCCATCCATTTCCCTCCACATTCTATGATTTTGTCATTTTTTAATGCAGAGTAATACTCCATTATGTATAAATGCCACATTTTTTTTATTCATTCGTCTATTGAAGGGCATCTAGGTTGGTTCCACAGTCTTGCTATTGTGAATTGTGCTGCTATGAACATGGATTTAGCAGTGTCCCTATAGTGTGCTCTTTTTAGGTCTTTAGGGAATAGACCGAGTAGGGGAATAACTGGATCAAATGGTGGTTCCATTCTGAGCTTTCCAAGAAATCTCCATACTGCTTTCCAAATTGGCCGCACGAATTTGCAGTCCCATCAGCAATGTACAAGAGTACCCATTTCCCCACATCCTCGCCAGCACTTGTTGTTGTTTGACTTCCTAATGGCTGCCAATCTTACTGGAGTGAGATGGTATCTTAGGGTGGTTTTGATTTGAATTTCTCTGACTGCTAGAGATGGTGAGCATTTTTTTATATACTTGTTGATTGACTGTATGTCCTCCTCTGAGAAATTTCTGTTCAGGTCCTTGGCCCATTTGTTGATTGGGTTGTTTGTTATCTTATTGTCTAATTTTTTTAGTTCTTTGTATATTCTGGATATTAGGGCTCTGTCTGAAGTGTGAGGAGTAAAGATTTGTTCCCAGGATGTAGGCTCCCTATTTACCTCTCTTATTGTTTCTTTTGCTGAGAAAAAACATTTTAGTTTGAGTAAGTCCCATTTTTTTTTTTTTTAATTTTATTTTTTTATTGGTTATTCAAAACATTACAAAGATTTCAGAATCACATCGGTTACACATTCACATTTTTACATAATACCATAATAGTAACTGTTGTATTCTGCTACCTTTCCTATCCTCTACTATCCCCCCTCCCCTCCTCTCCCGTCTTCTCTCTCTACCCCATCTACTGTAATTCATTTCTCTCCTTATTTTTTTCCCATTCCCCTCACAAACTCTTATATGTAATTTTGTATAACAATGAGGGTCTCCTTCCATTTCCAAGCAATTTCCCTTTTCTCTCCCTTTCCCTCCCACTTCATGACTCTGCTTAATGTTAATCTTTTCCTCCTGCTCTTCCTCCCTGCTCTGTTCTTGGTTGCTCTCATTATATCAAAGAAGACATTTGGCATTTGTTTTTTAGGGATTGGCTAGCTTCACTTAGCATAATCTGCTCTAGTGCCATCCATTTCCCTGCAAATTCCATGATTTTGTCATTTCTTAGTGCTGCGTAGTACTCCATTGTGTATAAATGCCACATTTTTTTTATCCATTCATCTATTGAGGGGCATCAGGGTTGGTTCCACAGTCTAGCTATTGTGAATTGTGCTGCTATGAACATCGATGTGGCAGTATCCCTGTAGTACGCTCTTTTGAGGTCTTCAGGGAATAGTCCGAGAAGGGCAATAGCTGGGTCAAATGGTGGTTCCATTCCCAGCTTTCCCAGGAATCTCCATACTGCTTTCCATATTGGCCTCACCATTTTGCAGTCCCACCAGCAATGTATAAGAGTACCCTTTTCCCCACATCCTCGCCAGCACTTGTTATTGTTCGACTTCATAATGGCTGCCAATCTTACTGGAGTGAGATGGTATCTTAGGGTGGTTTTGATTTGCATTTCTCTGACTGCTAGAGATGGTGAGCATTTTTTCATGTACTTGTTGATTGATTGTATGTCCTCCTCTGAGAAGTGTCTGTTCAGGTCTTTGGCCCATTTGTTGATTGGGTTATTTGTTTTCTTATTGTTTAATTTTTTGAGTTCTTTGTATACTCTGGATATTAGGGCTCTATCTGAAGTGTGAGGAGTAAAAATTTGTTCCCATGATGTAGGCTCCCTATTTACCTCTCTTATTGTTTCTCTTGCTGAGAAAAAACTTTTTAGTTTAAGTAAGTCCCATTTGTTGATTCTAGTTATTAACACTTGTGCTATGGGTGTCCTATTGAGGAATTTGGAGCCCGACCCCACAGTATGTAGATCATAGCCAACTTTTTCTTCTATCAGACGCCATGTCTCTGATTTGATATCAAGTTCCTTGATCCACTTTGAGTTAACTTTTGTGCATGGCTAGAGAAAGGGATTCAGTTTCATTTTGTTGCATATGGATTTCCAGTTTTCCCAACACCATTTGTTGAAGATGCTATCCTTCCTCCATTGTATGCTTTTAGCCCCTTTATCAAATATAAGATAGTTGTAATTTTGTGGATTGGTTTCTGTGTCCTCTAATCTGTACCATTGGTCCACCCGCCTGTTTTGGTACCAGTACCATGCTGTTCTTGTTACTATTGCTCTGTAGTATAGTTTGAAGTCTGGAATAGCTATACCGCCTGATTCACACTTCCTGCTTAGCATTGTTTTTGCTATTCTGGGTCTTTTATTTTTCCATATGAATTTCATGATTGCTTTCTCTATTTCTACAAGAAATGCCATTTGGGATTTTGATTGGCATTGCATTAAACCTATAGAGAACTTTTGGTAATATCGCCATTTTGATGATGTTAGTTCTACCTATCCATGAACAGGGTATATTTTTCCATCTTCTAAGATCTTCTTCTATTTCTCTCTTTAGGGTTCTGTAGTTTTCATTGTATTAGTCTTTCACCTCTTTTGTTAGGTTGATTCCCAAGTATTTTATTTTTTTTGAGGATATTGTGAATGGGGTGGTTGTCCTCATTTCCATTTCAGAGGATTTGTCGCTGATATACAGGAATGCCTTTGATTTATGTGTGTTGATTTTATATCCTGCCACTTTGCTGAATTCATTTATTAGCTCTAATAGTTTTTTGGTAGACCCTTTTGGGTCTGCTAGGTATAGAATCATGTCATCTGCAAATAGTGATAATTTGAGTTCTTCTTTTCCTATTTTTATGCCTTTAATTACTTTCGTCTGTCTAATTGCTCTGGCCAGTGATTCGAGAACTATGTTGAACAGAAGTGGTGAGAGAGGGCATCCCTGTCTTGTTCCAGATTTTAGAGGGAATGCCTTCAGTTTTTCCCCATTCAGAATGATGCTAGCCTGAGGCTTAGCATAGATTGTTTTTACAATATTGAGGTATGTTCCTGTTATCCCTAGTTTTTCTAGAGTTTTGAACATAAAGGGATGCTGTACTTTGTCGAATGCTTTTTCCGCATCTATCGAGATGATCATATGGTTCTTATTTTTAAGCCTATTGATGTGGTGAATAACATTTATTGATTTCTGTATATTAAACCAACCTTGCATCCCAGGGATAAATCCTACCTGATCATGGTGCACAATTTTTTTGATATGTTTTTGTATTTGGTTCGCCAGAAGTTTATTGAGGATTTTTGCATCTAGGTTCATTAGAGATATTGGTCTGTAGTTTTGTTTCTTTGAAGTGTCTTTGTCTGGTTTAGGAATCAGGGTGATGTTGGCCTCATAGAATGAATTTGGAAGTTCTCCCTCTTTTTCTATTTCCTGAAATAGCTTGAAAAGTATTGGTATTAGTTCCTCTTTAAAGGTTTTGTAAAACTCTGCTGTATACCCATCCGGTCCTGGGCTTTTCTTAGTTGGTAGTCTTTTGATGGTTTCTTCTATTTCCTCAATTGATATTGGTCTGTTTAGGTTGTCAATATCCTCCTGACTCAATCTGGGCAGATCATATGACTTAAGAAATTTATCGATGCCTTCACTATCTTCCTTTTTATTGGAGTATAAGGATTCAAAATAATTTTTGATAATCTTCTGTATTTCTGAAGTGTCTGTTGTGATATTGCCTTTTTCATCCCGTATGCTAGTAATTTGAGTTCTCTCTCTTCTTCTCTTTGTTAGCGTGGCTAAGGGTCTGTCAATTTTATTTATTTTTTCAAAGAACCAACTTTTAGTTTTGTCAATTTTTTCAATTGTTTCTTTTGTTTCGATTTCATTAATTTCAGCTCTGATTTTAATTATTTCTTGTCTTCTACTTCTTTTGCTGTTGTTTTGCTCTTCTTTTTCTAGGATTTTTAGTTGAAGTATTAGATCATTTATTTGTTGGTTTTTTTCTTTTTTAAGGAATGAACTCCAAGCAATAAATTTTCCTCTTAGAACTGGTTTCAATGTGTCCCATAGATTCCGATTTGTTGTGTCCGTGTTTTCATTTATCTCTAAGAATTTTTTAATTTCCTCCTTGATGTCTTCTATAACCCATTGATCATTCAGTAACCTTTTGTTCATTCTCCAAGTGATGCATGACTTTTCCTTACTTCTTTTATCATTGATTTTCAATTTCATTCCATTATGATCAGATAAGATGCATGGTATTATCTCTACTCCTTTATATTGTCTAAGAGTTGCCCTGTGACATAGTATATGATCTATTTTTGAAAAGGATCCATGTGCTGCTGAGAAAAAAGTGTAACTGCTTGATCTTGGGTGGTATATTCTATATATGTCAATTAAGTCTAGGTTATTAATTATGTTATTGAATTCTACAGTTTCCTTATTAAACTTTTGTTTGGAAGATCTGTCCAGTGGTGAGAGAGGTGTGTTGAAGTCTCCCATGATTATTGTATGGTGGTCTATTAGACTCTTGAACTTGAGAAGAGTTTCTTTGATGAATATAGCTGCACCATTGTTTGGGGCATATACATTTATGATTGTTATGTCTTGTTGGTGTATGGTTCCCTTGAGCAGTATGTAGTGTCCCTCTTTATCCCTTTTGATTAACTTTGGCTTGAAATCTATTTTATTTGATATGAGTATGGACACTCCTGCTTGTTTCTGAAGTCCATATGAGTGATATGATTTTTCCCAACCTTTCACCTTCAGTCTATGTATGTATTTTCCTATCAAATGCGTCTCCTGAAGGCAGCATATTGTTGGGTCTTGTTTTGTGATCCATTCTACTAGCCTGTGTCTCTTAATTGGTGAGTTTAAGCCATTAACATTTAGGGTTATTATTGAGATATGGTTGTTCTTCCAGCCATATTTGTTTATTTATGTTACTAAACATGGTTTGTTTTCCTCTTTGACTATCCCCCCCTCTTTACTGTACTACCTCCCGCTGTTGGTTTTCATTGATATTTTTCATTTCCTCTTCCTGTAATATTTTGCCAAGGATGTTTTGAAGAGATGGTTTTCTAGCTGCAAATTCTTTTAACTTTTGTTTATCATGGAAGGTTTTAATTTCATCTTCCATCCTGAAGCTTAATTTCGCTGGATACACAATTCTTGGTTGGAACCCATTTTCTTTCAGTGTTTGAAATATGTTATTCCAGGATCGTCTAGCTTTCAGAGTCTGTGTTGAAAGATCAGCTGTTATCCTGATTGGTTTACCCCTAAATGTAATCTGCTTCCTTTCTCTTGTAGCTTTTAAAATTTTCTCCTTATTCTGTATGTTGGGCATCTTCATTATAATGTGTCTAGGTGTAGATCTCTTATGATTTTGCACATTTGGTGTTCTGTAGGCTTCTAGGATTTGGGATTCTGTCTCATTCTTCAAGTCTGGGAAGTTTTCTCATATTATTTCATTGAATAGAGTGCTCATTCCTTTGGTTTGGACCTCTATACCTTCCTGTATCCCAATGACTCTTAAGTTTGGTCTCTTTATGTTATCCCATATTTCTTGAATGTTCTGCTCATGGTTTCTTAACAGCTTTGCTGAGCTGTCTATGTTCTTCTCCAGTTGAAATACTTTTTCTTCATTGTCTGATGTTCTATCTTCTAAGTGTTCTACTCTGCTGGTAGTATTCTCAATTGAGTTTTTAAGTTGGTTTATTGCTTCCTGCATTTCCAGGATTTCTGTTTGTTTGTTTTTTATAACCTCTATCTCCCTGTATAATTGATCTTTTGCTTCTTGGATTTGTTTATGTAATTCATTGTCTAAGTGGTCGAAGTGGTCTTTCACTGTCTGATTTTGCTGTCTAATGTCTTCCTTGAGACTCCAGATCATCTGAAACATGTATATCCTGAATTCTTTATCTGACATTCCATCTGCTGCAGATATTACCTCTTCTAAAGTTGAGTTGACCTGCATTGCTTGTGGTCCTTTCTTTCCTTGTGTTTTCACACTGATCGTGTTTCTTTCTGCTTGGTGAAACTGTTGTGTTATTGATTTTTCCCCCTACATATTTATATTGCTCTTGTATAGTTGCAAAGTCTCCCTCACAGGCTTTGGCGGTGGTTCTGCCCCTCCTCCAAATGGGGCAATGTGCCTACCATGCCGGCAGGCCACTGGGCCTGTACTTTCCGTGGGCCTGTTCTTTCGGTGGTCACAGGTCCGCCTACCTTGCAGGCGTGAGCAGTGGCTCTGCCCCTCCGCTGGCCGCTAGGCCTGTTCTGTCTGTCGGTTGCAGGTCTGTCTACCTAGCAGGCGCTGGTGGCGGCTCTGCCCCTCCCCCAACCGGGGCGATGAGTCTGGCACTTGGACTGTTTTGTCAGTGGTCACGGTTCCGCCTACCTTGCAGGCGTGTGGGGCAGCTGTGCCCCTCCGCAGGTTGCTGGGCCTGACCTGTCGGTGGGTCGCGGGTCTGCCTACCTTGCAGGCTTGGGGGGTGGCTCTGCCGCTCTGCGGATTGCTGTGCCTGTTCTGCTGGTGGGTCGCGGGTCTGCCTACCTTGCAGGCGCCTGGCGGCTCTGCCCCTCCCCCAACCGGGGCAGGGCGATGTGTCTGGCTGGCCGCTGGGCCTGTTCTGTTGGTGGTCACGGTTCTGCCTACCTAGCAGGCGGGTGGGGCAGCTGTGCCCCTCCGCAGGTTGTTGGGCCTGACCTGCCAGTGGCTCGCAGGTCTGCCTACATTGCAGGCTCGGGGAGTGGCCCTGCCGCTCTGCGAATTGCTGTGCCTGTTCTCTCTTTTAATTTCTTTTGGTCTATATTAAGTTTCCTTCAATTTTAGTTTCCAGTAGGCAATTTTTTAAGTCCTCTCTGTTAATAGTAATTGAGGCTAGTTATGAAAATGAGATATCTTTTAATAATCACTCTAATTTTTCATATATAGAGTAGATTAATTATTTTGATATTATGTGTAATTTGACAATTTAAAAGGAACCCTCAATCTCTTTTTGAGAGAAGGTTTCAAATTATCTTTATCTCTTAGAATATTATACTTTGAATAGGTGTCTCTTAATTGTGTTCTAGAGAATATGATTAAGGTAATTTCCCAGTGTAGGAAGTAGTATATACATATTACCATATTTTTATGGATAATTGGTCCTCTCAGAGAACTTATATGATAATAATGAATTTACAACAAAGTTTGTAATTTTTATTGATTAAAACTAACATAAGACTTTAATTTGGAGAGCATCAGTTCTAAAAATATGTTCTTCAATATCTTACAATATCCAGCAAACAGAGGTAATATGCAAGAATCAGCAGTGACTCTGAATTAATCAAATTAGTCTTCAAAGAGAATTGTCAAAATTAGAATCTAAGTCAGTCATTTTCTATATTTAGTGTTTAATCAAGAACATTAATTTATTTATTAAAATTAACCAGTGTCTTAAACAGTAAAAATCATCAGGCAATAAAGACCTTCCTTAAAGAAAATAAACTTAACATTTTTTAATAGGTCTTTATCATGTCAAACTATGGAAAAAAATCTTAGCTTATATCAGCATAATAAAAATCAGGGAAATAACCTGAATTATCCTGGAATTAATTAGTTTATATTTTTATAATCAGCCCAGTTATGTGCAATTCTGTTTCTCAATTATTTTAACTTTCTATATAATCTGCAAATATAATGATATAAATTTTTCTGATTAGGGAAATAATTTTATTACTAAAATTTAGAATATAAAAATCTTGTTTTAATCAAAGATGCTTTTTTTAAAAAAAAAAAAAAAAAAAAAAAAAAAAAAAAAACCTCCGGTGTTTGTTTCCTCTCTGTGGAAGTATCTACTTTTTGTTTTAGAATTCATAAAGGTTATATTGTGGAATGATTCCTGAAAATTTTAGAATTTAAACAAACTATTGCAAATTGATAAAGAGAAATAAAATATAGTTTAATTTTTATTAAAGTATAGTTAAAGCCTTTAGACATTTTTGCAGGCATAATTACATTTGTTTTTTTTTTAATCTTATAAAGTTTGTACAATAATTTCAGAATTAAAAATCACTTGATTCTCTCTTGAAAGTAAGTTTATAGTAAAATACGTTTATCTTAAATATTTCTATTTATAGAAAGAGAATATATATATATATATATGTATTATCAGATATACATACATATATATACATATACGTATATATATGTATATGTATATATGTATACATAAATACATATATTTATATATATTTATATATTTCCTGTTGAAGAAAAATGATTAGATAAATATATATTAACTAAATAATTAGATATGTATGCAAATTATTTTCTGAATTATCAACTATTGGTTATCCAAATACCTAGAATAATATGTATTGAGAATAGGGGTATAATTTATAATTGTATTAACTTTTATTAAACATGTTTTTTTAACAGACATTTGAGTCTATTTTCATTCTCCTTGTATTAGTAGTGCACTTTTTTTAATATTTGTGAGGTCACATAATAAGATCTTTGTGTATACATTTACTTATTTGTTCTAATTATATAGTCAGTGATGAGAATAGAATTTTTTTGCTCATCACAGGGCCATTGCTGGCTTTGTTTATTGTGGTGAACAAATACTTTCTTTTAACCTCCAAAATTGAAAGTAAAATACAAAGATGCATATGTTGGATACCTCTCATGAATAGAAAATTATATAGTATCACAAACATTTAGAGGAAAATGAAAGATCCTAAAGGAAGCTGTTGAGTGATAAAAAACAATCAAGTTAATTAGTCTTGAGAGCAAGTCAGGCCTAGGGCTGCAATGTAGAAACCTGTGGAATTAGATTTTGCCTAAAAAAGATACATTTTGTTAGGATTTACAAGTGAGAATTCATAAAAATGTAGGCTCTATGTAATTTTAGTATCAGATCTGTGTGAAACTGAAAGGTTAGTGACTGCAGGCAAGATAAGATGTCCTGGTTGAGTGACAGGGGAAGGACCAATGGGAAGCCACCACAAATGTGGAAGCAGAGACCAAGAAGACTAATTGGCTAGCCTCTCTTTCTGCTGTTACTGTGGTGAGGTAAACAGCTTGGAGCTGGTTGCCCATTATCTGGGGAAAAGGCTTCCAGAGCAAGATTTCATTCCATTTGGTTTGTTTGTATTTATCTGACTAGTGGGCTGTGGCTTGCTTTGTTCTTACCACCTGTGCTTGCAGTGTGTGCTTCCTTGTTCTTGTATTTTTTCCTTGCAGCACATGGGCACTTTAAAAGTGAGTTTTATTGGCAGATGGCAGTGTTACTATCAGATCTTAGGGCAGTTTCCATTTGGCATCCAGCCCAGGTTGTTTAATGGTTAAAAGCACTGCTGTTCGTGGGTCTTGTTACAGACCCCTTAGGAAAAGCAGCTAAAGTCTTTTGTTCACAGAGGCTGAGTTACAACCATTCTGAAAGGGGAGGACAAGAATGTGGTAAAAAGGTTTAATATAAATTGTTAGAGCAATTTTATAAAACAGCAAAAAATAAATAAAAAGTAAAAATTAAATTTCCTCTCTAGAAGTAGAAAATCTTTCTTATCAAGCCTCACCATAAATCATCATCATCATCATCATTATCATCATCATCATCATCATCTCTTTTTTCTCTTACATTCTCCAAGCACAGATTTCTAGAATATAAACCCCCCAAAATCTTTACCTTTTTTTTTAAAAAAAATAAAGATTCACAAAAACAATCCAAAAAAGTCCATAAAAGCGATTTTCTCATGGGAGAGGACTGAACTTAACATATCCCATTAATAATTTAAAAATTCTTTAAATTTATTTAGGGTATCTAAAATTGCAATTTTTTAATCTCTCTAAAGATAAAATATTCCCAGATATTTAAAAAAGTTTTAAATCAGATTTTTCTTCTAATTTACTTACTTTCTACAATTCTGTCCAAAATACTCTGAAATCTTAAGTGTGTTTAACTTCTTAAGAGATTCCAAACTCCTTAAATTTCTAAAATTTACCCTGGAGACCCAGTACGGGCCTCCAATTGTCAGGTCTAAAGACTAAACACTCAAGATGACTCCAGGTGAACTGGACTGCATGAAATAACCACAGAGATACAGAGAAATACATTTTTTTCTTTAGGTCCTGTGATGGCTCCTTTGACCTATGGGAGTCCATGGATAGAGAGAGAGGTGTATGTGCTGAATCCTTTCATTAGGAAGAAGCCATCAAGGGGTAGGGTTACAAAGGAATAAGTGAGTGTAGCTCAGTGCCCTTGGTAATGACTACACCTGAAGACCAGCCTTGCTATCAGAGCTGGAAGAAAGCCCAAGTCAACAAGAAATGTACTGACTGGTCAGAGCCTTGTGCTTCAGTAATGGAAGATGTGGTCATTCAGAGCACTTCCTCACAGTAGAATGCTTGTGTCACATGTGTTGGGCACTGGGTTCAATCCGCAGCACCCCATAAACATAAATAAACAAAATAAAGGTATTGCATCCATTTACAAATAAAAATAATTTAAAAATCATTTTCTCTTAGATACCTGATAAGATTTGATGGGTATTCATCAGGATAATTTGTGTAAGTAATAGTGCTGTAACCCATAAAATACAGTTATGTCTGATATTATAAACAGAGATGTGGATAAAAATAGTAATTGATATTTGCCATTGGGGCAGCCTGACATTGTTCTTTTTCCATTTTTTAAATAACACTACCCTTCCACCTGTCAGTGATCAATTTCTGGACTTTAGTAGTAACTGACACTATCAACCAGAAGCATGGTTAAGAGCCTGTGAATCACTTCTGGCCAGCTCAGTCCCTCTGTGTTCTCCCTATAGGTGGATACAACCATGGCTAGTTATGAGCTTCCCTACTTAGTCAGCCAAAGTTAACAGCAATGATGTTTCCTTTTACAGACACTAAAGTGAGAAGGAGAGAGTACTCTTGGACTAAAATTCAAGGTTCTCACATCACCTGCTCTTGGCTAAGCTACAATCTACAGAAGCTACAAAAATTACCTCCAAAAAAATCCATGGGCTATGTAGCTTTTGTGATGGATTTGTGTACAATATAGAGAACAAATCTGAAAATTCAAGCTTTACTTGAATGAGAGAAGTGAAAAACTGGACTAATATTGGAGATTAACTGAACACCCACAGTTATTGAGGGAAGTTACAATCACCTCAGTGCAGAGAAACCTTGCTCCAAACAGGTCAGAAATAGATTCTGATCATAGTAAGTATGTTGTAGTGATAACAATAATGTTACACCCAATTTCTTTACACAGAAATTAGATGTGATTATAAATTATTTTGATTGACAGAATTCCCATTCCTGTCTCTTTTTTTAAATGAAATTATTTTAAACAAAATGCTTACTGATGCATTTAATTATACATAATAGTGGAATTAATTATTAAATATTCACAGACTCACAAGAAAATAATTTGATCACTCTTCATCTCTAGTACCTTTTTTCTCTCCTCTCCTCCCTTTACATTTGAAGGCATTCTGCAGTGATTAAGAAGACATATTTTTGTGTCATGATAGAAGAGTGCTTTTTAAGGTCTCTTTTTAAAGCTAACATGATATGGCCAATGAATGTTCCACAAAAAACTAAGAACTATTAGATTAAGTTTTAAGTAAACTAGTTTATGAATAACTAAAAAATAAACATCACTTTCTCCCAGAAATTATGGGATAATAATTTATATCCCTTTGCATTGTGTCTACATTTACACATTATTTATCACTGTTATGTGAAATTGACAATTATTTCATTTTTCTGGTAAGAACTAATAAGAACAATTTATACATGTAGCATTCATAACAACTAACTTTTATTCTCTTCCTGTACATGGTCATCCAATTTTATGATTCTCAACACTTCAAATCTGATTCTCAGTTTTTCTGGAAGATATTATTTATGTAAACTAAGAAACTGAAATATATACATATATAATATCTGATGATATTAAATTACATTGTAATTTGTGTATTAACACCTATTTCTTCCTTTCAAAATTATTTGACTGCAACATTGTTCTTGAAGCTTAGATTTGTTCTCTTGTGATTTTTTTTTAGGTCAAAATGCCAAATAAAAGATTTAGATTTAGGAAATATTTAAAACAGGCATGCATGGCTTTACTGTGTTTTAAGAAGATCATTAAAACTCCATGGAAGCAGGGCGTGCTGGTTCACACCTGTAATCCCAGTGGCTCAAAAGGCTGATACAGGAGGATCTTGAGTTCAAGCCAGCCTTAGCAATTGTGAGGCTCTAAGTAATTCAGTGAGACCCTGTCTCTAAATAAAATATGAAATGGGTCTGAGGATGTGGCTGAGAGGTCAAGTGCCCCTTAAATCACTTTCTGGTAAAAAAAAATTATGGAAACTCTAAACCAAGATGCCATAAAATGGGTATTCTAACAATTATACACAATGAAAGCAAGAGGCTATCTTGTATTTTTTTCATTTCCAAACAGATATTCTATTGTTGTAATATTTGTCCTGATTAAAAAATGATTAGATATTATAGAAGTATCTTCAAATTGGGTTCAACATAATTGAACATTGTTTTTCTTGTCAGCTCTTAAAAAAATATAGCTTATCATTCACATAGCAATTGCACATACAAATGGGATTCAGTGTGTTTTTTATATATTCATATACATGTATTTATAATATCAAAATACCCTCTTCTGCCCTGGATACCCCCACACACTCCTCATTCCTTCTAATTACTATTCTATTTTCACATGATTTTATTTTAGTTAACATATATGAGATATGGCAATTTTGTGTATTTCTTCACTTAGCATGACATCATCCAATTTCATCTATTTTGCTGAAGATTAGAGGACTTTGTTTGTATTGATGGCTGAGTAATACACCATGGTGAATATATTATATACTTTCTGCTGGATATGCTCAATTGCTTACCTACATCACTGGCTTTTCTCTATATCTGTATCATTAAACATACTGTTATTCAACTTGAATGTATGTAACAAAATAAATAAACAACTACAAAAGAATGAATGAGCTGGGTATGGAGAAACATATCTGCAATCCCAATGGCTTGGGAGGCTGAGGCAGGAAATTAACAAGTTCAAAGTCAGCCTCAGCAAATTAGTAGGGACCTATAACTCAGTGAGTCTCTGTTTACAAATAAAAATAAATAAAAAGGATTGGGGGAATGGCTTTGTGGTTGAGTGACACTGGGACAAATTCCTAGTTAAAAAAAAAGAAAAAACTAGAAAACTATGTCCTGACCTGATTTATCAATATAAAAGAAGGCATAAAAAATCATGCATATACTTTAAGTTGTTAATATAAAGATAAAAGCTATCTCTTTGAATTTTTCACAAAGTGCAATAATTGTAGAGTGTTCAGTAGATTATATTACATGAAAAAACTGCTCTTGTGCAGATAATGAAATAAAATATTAGCCACGTGTGGTGGTGCATGACTGCAATCCCAGTGTCTCTGGAGGCTGACAAAAACCAACCTCAACAGCTTAGCAAAGCACAAAGAAACTCAGTGAGATCCTTTCTCTAAAATACAAAAAAAAAAGAAAAAAAGATCAGGGATGTTGCTGAGAGGTTAAGTGCCCCTGGGCTCAATCCCCAGCACCAAAAACAAAAACAAAGATTAAAAAGATATAAGACATTAGGCTGCTGAACATTTGTATTTTTAGTGTTCCAAATATTTGGCCCAATACTCCCAAGTTCACAAATCTCTAGTTGTTATTCTTTTGTGAGAGAAAAAGAGACAGAGACAGAGATGGTCCTGAACTCTGTCATTCCTGCGCTAGTTTCTGTCATAAGCTAGGCAAGGATCTGCCTATTGTGATCCCCAGGGTACTATGGCTCAGTCATTTCTCTTCATGGAAGGATGCACCTTGAGGAGTAGATGTGGCTTGATTGCTCAAGTGGGTAAGAGGTAAAAGGAAAGTAATGGTGTGGGTGTGTGGGTGGGGTGTGATAATGATGACTTCTGACCAAGTCCTATCCAACTTTTAAAAATGTACCCACTAAATAATTTATTTTCTTATATGTCCTCTGTGGTCCTACAGTTAAATGTGAGGGACCCTATTCTCCATACCCAGCTAGCTTAGAATTGACTTTCTTAGTCTGATGCCTCACAATTTGAAATATTTAATCCCCCTTCCTCAGAGCCTTGACCTCATGTCTCTCTTGCTTATATTTTTAAATTTTTGGGAAATCTTGAAATACTAAATTGCAGGTGAATCCACATTTGATGTTCCACTTCAAACGATAATGATAGACATTCTCTCTCATTGTGGCCTCTACTTTCTACTAACAAAAATGAGGACATTATACACATTTGCAAACCTAGATACTATGCTGAGCCAACCTGTAATATGAAAGTCAAGAATGTAATCCCTGGGGCTGGGGCTTAGTGGTAGAGAACCTGTCTAGTTATTTGTGAGAGAAAAGAGAGAGAGTTCTGAACTCTGCCATTCTGTGGCTAGTTTCTAAAGAAAAAAAAAAGACTGCAATCCCTGACAGGGGTTGTGTTGGAACACACATGTAACCCTAGAAGCCGAGTATGGAGGGTTACAACTTTGAGTCTAGCCTCACTAACTTGGCAGGACCATATCTCAAAGAAAAATAAGAACAGGATGATGATAGAGTTCACTGGTAGAACATACCTAGATCCTATCCTCAGGATCACAGGGGGAAGTTTTTAATTCCTGTCTTCTTTCCATGAAGTTAAGGTCCTCAAAAACAAGGAAGTAGCTTCGGATGATGTTATTTTTATTTTCTAAAAACAAGCAATGTTAAATGTTCAAGTGTTCACATTTCTTGAAAAATTTCCCAGCATTTTGCTTTTGATATTATGGTCATTAGAACTGTCTTTAATTTTATGTTTGCTATTTATTTTCTTATGCACATAAACAACTGATTGATCTTGAATTTTGTTATGGTTCTGAGCTCATCTGTCACTTCTAACAGTACTTAGTGAACTTCTACTTTAAAAATATCCACTTTAAACTACTTCTATCTCATACCTCATTTTGGAAAACCACAAAAGCGAGACAGCAAGAAACACAACTAAGTTTCAATACCCCTTTGACAAAGACAAAGATACTGTTGATAATCTCAACAAAACTCTATTCCCTACAAGTCAGAAACCAAGAGAACAAATCTGTAGTCTGCCACAAAGACATTACCAGGCAAAGGAGAGGAGAGATACACAAGCCAGCGAGCTTCCTGTTCTCATTTTAGAAGACAGAATCAGGAAAGAATCCACCCATCTCCAAAACAAAAACAATTGTTATCAGGAAATCTATATGAGTATCAGATGTCCCTGTGTTTAGATCAGGGTAGTGCACCACAAATTTAAAAATGGTCACATTTAGCTCCAGAGTATTTCTTATGGCATAAGTTATGAGACATAATCAAAACAAAACAAGGACTCTTTCCTCTGGGTAGAATATCATATTCACATCTATGATAAGTTGCAATTAAGGAAAGAAGCATGAAATATTAATACTTCAGTTGGAGTTGTCTGCCCAAGGTCTTGCTTTAAAAAGAAAAAAAAAACCAATAAGCTAGTAAACTTCAACCATATTTTGGAAGAGATTTGAACAGCTTTGACAACAATTACCCAGCTTTAGCATCTGTCACATTAACATGAGCATTTGGTCACATGGTTAACTTAAATTGCAGAAAACAGGGAGAAATTCAAGATGTGGGATAGAGGGAGGATGCATGCTGTTTCGCTCTGTGACCTAAGATTCAAGCAGTGGAAATACTGTTTCTCTGAGAGTTATTAGAGGACCCCTGACTGTTTCTCCCATGCAGTAATGCTGGCAACAAAGCCCACACAGGTCCTCAAGTCACCATGCCCAGGCAGGACCAAAGCATGAGCACATGCACAGGACTCTTAACTGCCCATCTATGCAGGAATAATGATGGCCACTGCCACAGGATCCTCAGTCAGCACTCCTGTGTGGTTCCCCATTACCAACATGGGTCTCTCCCATTTGCCTCCATCATGGGATACGGCTACCACTGCCATAGTCCCCTAGATGTGGTAGCCTGCATCTGGAGACAGTTGTGAGCCACAAAACTGAATGCCACATAGCTGGATCTCTTAAAATGTCACCCAATGCCACCACCTGGGTTGACACAACCAACACCGTATCTCTGAAAGGAGCCACTTCCAAATTGGGACACCTTTGACGCCATCTTTAGTTAGGGCAACTCCCAGCTTGGGACACCAACTGGGGCCTAGAAAAAATATCAAGGTAACTATAGTAACCAAATCCCCCCTCTCCCCAGCAGCCACTAACCACGCACACTTCTTGCAAACACATGGTCAGTCCATAGCTTGCAGAGCCTGGTCCTGGTCTGCTCAACAGCTCTCCACAACAGGTCTGCAGCACCCAGAGCACAGCCCACAAGACCTCTGGGTAAAGAGCTTTCTGATTGGGAAGTAGAAAGGGAGGGGCAAGTGAGACAGATTTCAGAGACTAAATTAGTGACCAGGAACTGTTAGGTCTACAGGTGGGCCCCAGATGAGACCCTTGGGGTGCATCTGGCAAGCAATACACACCACTTCCAAGAACTCCATCCCCAAGACCAACCCTCCCACCCTAACAACCTTCACCATCCTAAGGGTGGAGACACCAGGAAACAACAGACAACCCAACTAGTAGAAGAGAAAAGAAGAAGGCAAGATACTGAACTCCAACAACAACAACAAAATCCTTGTATCTTCCTTTGAGATTTTTTTTCTCCTTACTCTCTCTTCCTCTTCTCCCCCCCCCCCCCACACACAAATTCCGAATATTTGTAAACCAAGAACTTCTCTTGGATTAGGCTACTAAGGCCTGGGAGGTCTGGAAGTATATTACACTTGTGTTGTATATTCTTTTATCTCCTATTTTTACATTTTGCATTCCTTATTTTTTATGTTTTTTTTTTGTTCTCACTACTGTCTTCCCCTTACATATTTCCCCCAAATCACTTTTCTCTTCTCTCCTGATACTATCCAACATTGCATTCTTCTTTCACTCTTCCTAAGACCTAATAACTCTATATCTTCACCTCCAAACCCCACAACATCTCATCCTACACTGGTTCTCTCTTTGTCCACACCAGAAACTGCAGACCCTTTTACAAACCTACTGTTTATGTTGTAGAAAATGATTGAACGATTGAACTTGCCATTTCTGTATATTATGAAAAAAAGCCATAAACACCTTAATAGCAGCTATTTGGTTTAAGGCTGCATATTGTTTGTATTGGGATCTGTGAATATTTATCTCTCCCTTAAAAGAGAGGTATTGGAACCCTGCAGGGACACTATAAGCCTACAGGGTAAAAACTGTAATACCTTGAAAACAGAGCTAGAAGAAAAGATGCATGAACAACATGAAAAACCAAGGGAAAAACTGTGACTCAAAGATGCTCCATTATTAGAAACCATGGTCAAAACAGCAGAAGAAATGATAGACAAGGAGTGGAGAGTTAAAATTTTCTTTTAGCTAAAGGATGATGTAAGAGAGCAAATGCAGGCAGCAAAGGATTATTTTGATAAAGAGCTACATAAGCAAATGAAGGAAGCAAAAATATTCCTTCAATCAGGAGATAGAGATTCTGAAACAAAAACAAAAACCCAGGAAATCCTTGGAATGAAGGAAACAATAAGCCAAGTTAAAAACTCAATAAGAACCATCTCCAACTGAACAGATCACTTGGAAGACAGAATCACAGGCAATTCCGACAAAATATATAATCTTGAAAAAAATAAGGTTGATCACACAGTGAAGATGGTAAGAATCCATGATCAGAACATTCAAGAACTATGGGATAACATAAAAAGACCAAATTTAAAAATTATTGGATAGAGGAAGAAATAGAGGTCCAAACCAAAGGAATGAACAATCTACTCACTGAAATAATATCAGAAAAATTTTCCAACATGACGAATGAATTGGAAAAGTCAAATACTAGAAGCCTATAGCGTGGCAAATGTACAAAATCACAACATATCCACACCAAGACACATCATAATGAAAATGCCCTACATACAGAATAATGAGAGAATTTTAAAAGCCACAAGAGAAAGAAATCAGATTACATATTGGGGGAAACCAATTAGGATCTCTGTTAATTTCTCAAAAATGATCCTGAAAACTACATGATCCTCGAACAACATACACCAAGCTATGAAAGAAAGTGGGTGCCAACTAAGTGTCTTGTATCCAGCAAAATTAAGCTTTAGATTTGAAGATGAAATCAAAACCTTCCACAATAAACAAAAGTAAAAAAGAAATTATAGCTAGAAAATCAGCACTACAAAATATCCTTGGCAAAATATGCCATGAAGAGAAAATGTAAAACAATGAAAATCAGCAGAGAAAGGCTATACCCTAAAGGAAAAACTAATCCAAAGAGAAAGTCGGGTTAAATAACAAAAATACAGAAATATGCCTGGAGATACAAACCACTTCTCAATAATAACCCTGAATGTTAATGGCTTAAACTCACCAATCAAAAGACACAGGTGAGCAGACTGGATAAAAAAAAATAATCCCATGATATGCTGCCTACAGAAGACTTATCTATAGGAAAAGACACACACAGACTGCAGGTGAAAGGTTGGGAAAAATCATACCACTCACATGGACTGCGGAAGAAAGCAGAGTTCTTTATACTCAGATAAAATAAAGGAGACTTCAAGCTAAGGTTAATTGAAAGGGACAAAGATGGACATTACATACTGCTAAAGGGAACCACACACCAACAAGACATAACAATCATTAATATATATGCTCCAAACAATGGTTCAGCTATGCTCAAACAAACTCTTCAAGTTCAAGAGTCAAATTGACCACAACACAACAATCTTGGGAGACTTTAACACATCAGTATCACACTGGATAGATCTTCCAAACAAAAGTTGAATAAAGAAATGAAAGAGCTCAATAACACAATTAATTACTTAGACTTAACTGACATATATAGAATATTTCAACCTGCATCAAGTTGATAAACTTTCTTAGTAGCACATGGATCCTTCTCTAAATTAGACCATATGATGTGTCACAAAGAAACTCTTAACAAAAAAGTAAAAATACAACCATGCATTTTATCAGTTCATAATAGAATAAAGTTGGAAATCAATGATATAATAAAAAATAAAAAAATTCTTCATCACCTGGAGACTAAACAACATGATACTGAATGAACAATATGCTACAGAGGACATCAAGGTGGAGATTAAAATGTTCTTAGAGGTAAATGAGAACATAGACACAACATATCAAAATCTTTGGGATACTATGAAAGCAGTACTAAGAGGAAAATTTATTGTATGGAGTTCATTTCTTAAAAGAATAAAATGTCAACAAATAAATGACCTCACACTACATCTCAAAGCCCTAGAAAAAGAACAAACAAGCAGCAAAAGCAGTACAAGGCAAGAAATAATTAGAGCTGAAATCAACGAAATCAAAACAAAAGAAACAATTGAAAAAAATTGACAAAATTAATGTTGATTCTTTGAAAAAATAAAATTGAAAATTCCTTAGCCATGCTAATGAAGAAAAAGAGAGAGTACTCAAATTACCAGCATACGTGATGAAAAAGGTAATATCACAACAGACACTACATAAATGCAGAGGATAATTAGAAATTATTGTTAAAACATATACTCCAATAAAACAGAAGATATTGAAGGCATTGACAAATTAAGTCATATGATTTGCCCAGATTGAATCAGGAAGATATACACAATTTAAACAGACCAAAATCTAGTGATGAAATAGAAGATGCTATCAGAAGCATACCAACCAAGAAAAGCCCAGGAATGGCTGGATACACAACTGAGTTCTACAAGACCTTTAAAAAAGAACTAATACCAATGCTCTTGAATTTATTTCAGGAAATAAAGAGGCAGCATTCCCAAACTCATTCTATGAGGCCAATATCACCCTGATCCCAAAACCAGGCAAAGAAACATCAAAGAAAGAAAACTTCAGACCAATACCTCTAATTAACATAGATGCAAAAATTCTCAATATAATTGTGGCAAATCAAATACAAAAACATATCAAATAGATTGTGCACCACGATCAAGTGGGATTCATTGCAGGGATGCAACATACGAAAATCAATAAACATAATTCATCTCATGAATAGATTGAGAGACAAGAATCATATGATCATCTCAATAGATGCAGAAACAGCATTTGACAAAATACAGCACTGTTCCATGTCCAAGACACTAGAAGAACTAGTGATAGTAGGAACATCAACATTGTCAAGGCTATCTATGCTAAGACTCCGGCCAACATCAGTATAAATGGAGAAAAATTAAAGTCATTTCCTCTAAAAACTGGAAAAAGACAGGGCTGCCCTCTTTCACCACTTCTATTCAAAATAATTCTTGAATCACTGGTCAGAGTAATTAGACAGATGAACAAAATTAAAGGGATATGTCTAGGAAAATAAGAACATAAATTAGCACTATTTGCAGATGATATGATTCTATACTTAGAAGACCCAAAAAGCTCCATCAGAAAAATTCTAGAACTGGTAAATGAAGTCAGAAAAGTTGCAGGATATAAAAATCAACACCCATAAATCAAAGGCATTTCTGTATATCAGTGATAAAATCCTGAGAAGAAAATGAGAACTACCCCATTTACAATAACTTAAAAAAAAAAAGATACTTGGGAATCAACTTGGTGAAAGGTCTATACAATGAAAACTACAGAACTCTAAAGAAACAAATCAAAAAAAGACCTTAGAAGATGTAAAGATCTAGCTTGCTCTTGAATAGACAGAAATAACATTATCAAAATGACCATACTACCAAAAGCACTATACAGATTTAATGCAATTCTGATCAAAATCCCAATGTCATTCCTCATAGATATAAAAAATTAATCATGAAATTCATCTGGAAAAATAAGAGACCCTGAATACCTAGAGCAACCCTTAGCAAGAAGAGTGAAGCAGGTGACATCACTATACCAGACCTTAAACTATGCTACAGAGCAATAGTAACAAAAACAGCATGGTATTGGCACCAAAACTAACTGGTAGACCAAGGTACAGAATAGAGGACACAGAGACTAAACCACAAAATTACAATTATCTTATATTAGACAAAGGTGACAAAAACATGCGTTTTGGAAAAGATTACATCTTCAACAAATGGTACTCGGAAAACTGGAAATCCATAAAACAAAATGCACAAAACTCAACTCAAAGTGTATCAGGAACCCACTGGGATATTCTTGGGTGAAATACAAGAGACAGAATATCTATGGTAGAAAAGGTGCAGAAAATTCGGGAGGCAGAAGAAAGTTATGGTGAAAGAAATAGAAATTCTCTCAAGCTCAGCATGTAGTAACTGTGATGACAAATGTCAACCCCAGCCTAATTCTTGCCTAGGTTAACACAGACCCTCACTTCATGCATGTGGAGTACTACTCATCATCAATGTAAGAAATATTTACCCTAATTTAATATCCTACACAATGTATTTTGTTTGCAATGCACATTTTCATTAAAAGTCACACAATATTTTACTTTAATATTGGTTTAATTTTTTTGCATTTTTTATGATTTTTAGAGTCAGCTGGGTAATTTTTTACAAAATGACTTTTTGATATTGGCTTAATTATGTTGAATCTACAGACCCACTGTGGAATATTTTGTTTTAATAAAAATCAAACTTTTGATCATTGAATATTAGCTGTTTTCCCATTTTGTTTTCATATTTTTTGTATTTTACTTTCATGTATATTACTTTGCAGTGAACATTTCTTTTGTTAATATTTTCATTTTAAATTGTTTTTCCTATATTTGTGAATGGATTTGAGCCTCCATTTAACACTGCTCATTGCTAGTGTATATAATTTACATGATTGAATGTTGACCATTTAACCTATGACATTATTGAACTAATTTAATTCTTATGTTTCATTAGTACATGGAAATTGCTTAGAAACTTTGTAGAAATAGTATCATCTGCATATGCTATTTGACTTTTAATGTACAAAGTCCTGTTCATTATTCTCAGAACAATATTTGGAAGTCAGAAAACTAGACATTTTTTTTTCTAAAACTAAAATGCAAAACACTTAGGTTCTCAACATTTAATATGACAACAGTTCATAGTTGCCCATTAGGGGATTGAACAAGAATTTTCCTCTGATCTTGATTGGCCATAGGTTTTACAGTAATTTGGTAAGTGATTTGCCTAAAACTTTTCTCTATCAAAGTGATTTTTAGAAACTTACCATTTTTGTCCTTCTTGGTCAGAAGTCCAATATTTTTGTTGTTATTCTCAGTTTACTAGGGGTTTTGTATGTGTAGGTCAACATCTATAGAAATTTGGTCTGCAATTTTTATTCTTAGGATGGGTTATCTGATAATTCTGGCCTTACAGAAAGAATTGGTCAATTTTCTTCTATTTTTAGACGTGATCATTAATTACTGTTACTGATTCCTTAGTACATGTTTTGTAGAAATCATCTGTGAAAGCATTTTTTTAAACAATGTGATTACTGTTTTTTTTTTTTTGTGGTTTGATTTTTGGAGCTGGGTTTTTCCCACATTGGCCTCAAATTCCTTAGCCTAAATCCTCCTCCTGCTGTAGCCTCACAGGTAGGCAGGACTAGTGCCATGTGGTCCCATGATCAGCTTTTCAACTGCTCAAAAAACATTTGCAATTAAGTTGAATTATAATTTATAGGTCTATTTTACATTTCTTCACATCTGGATCTACTAATGTACTCTATTGAATTCTGAAGTAATTTACAATGTTGATGATTATCTAGCAAACTATCTATATGTTGTTGTTTTGAAGGCTCGAGACTTTCTTGGCAATTATGGTGGAATGATGAGAAGGCATAATGTGGGGAAAAGAGAAGTTGGCATTCTGTGAATTGGTCAACGTCTCAGGATGCCCTGAACAGGATGGAGAATATGCATGCAAAATCTTTTGAGATAAATGAAGAAAAAAGCTAAAGTAAATTATCATTTTAGGTAGCCTAATTAGTGATCTTGAGTAACTTTCATATGTCATTACACACTTGTTTAATTTTTAGGGCAGAATCTAACTATCTTACCATATTTAAATTAGGTTAATAGGTTTTTTTTTAAAAAAAATTGGTGAGTTGTGTAAGTTTCATATATTTTAGAAGTTGAGTTTTTATCAGACATGTGGCTAGCAATGATTTTCTTTAACCCAAGTCTACTTTTACATTTCATTGGTTGATTACTTTGCTGCATAGAAGCATTTCTAGCTTTATATAGTCTCACCTCACTCTTTTGTTTTTCCTTGAACATTCTCAGCATTTTCTATGTAAAACCATTGCCAACACCAATGGAAAAGAATTTTTCTCATTTTTTTCTGGAATTTTTATGATTTCAGGTTATTTCAAAATGAGATATAACCACAGGTTTGTGAACCATTCTCAAAATTTTGGTAGGGAATACATAGTGCAGAGGATATGCAGAAAAATAAACTCTAGAACCATCCTTGCCAGGAATATAAATTTGAATAGACACTAAAAAACTATAAGAGGTTTTTCAAACAATTAAGACTAGACAAGCCATATGAGTCAGATATTTTGTTGAGAATATGCTTGTATATTTCAAGTTTCTTCAGAAAAAGAGAATAAAATACATAAGAAATGTACATGTGCATGCAGAAGGGAGCTTGTTATATTTACTCATACAGTCATGGGAGGAATAGTCACCAAACGTTTGCCTGCAGGAGAGCAACACTGGTAACCTGGTAACAGCTCAGTCCAAGCTGGAAGCTTCACAATGTGAAGAAGCAAATTAAGCAGCTGTGGTCCAGGACAGAGGCCTTAAGACCACTGTAGATGAAAAAACAAAAAACCCAATCAACAAATGGGCTAAGAACCTGAACAGACACTCCTCAGAAGATATACAATCAATAAATAAATATATGGAAAAATGCTCATCATCTCTAGCAATCATAGAAATGCAAATCAGAAGTACTTTAAGATATAATCTCACTCCAATCAGAATGGCAGCCATTATGAAGACAAACAACAATAAATGTTGGCGAGGATGTGGGGAAAAGACACACTCATACGCTACTGGTGGGACTGCAAATTGGTGCACCCAATATAGAAAGCAGTATGGAGAGTCCTTGGAAATCTGGGAATGAAACCACCATTTGACCCAGCAATCCCACTCCTCAGTTTATACCCAAAGGACTTAAAATCAGAATACTACAGGGAAACAGCCACATCAATGTATACAGCAGCACAATTCAAAGTAGGTAAACTGTGGAGCTAAACTAGATGCCCTTCAGTAGATGAATGGATAGAAAATGTGGTATTTATACACAATGGAATATTACTCAGCATTAAAGGAGAATAAAATCATGGCATATGCAAGTAAATGGATGGAGTTGGAGAAGATGATGCTAAGTGAAATTAGCCAATCTCCAAAAAACAAATGCCAAATGTTTTCTCTGATATAAGGAGGCTTATTCATGTGGGAGAAATAGATGAATTCTAAATAGGGCAGAGGGGTGGGAGAGAAGGGAAGGAGCAGGGGGTTAGCAAGGAGGAAGGAATGTGATAGACATCATTATTCAAGGTATATGAATGAAGACTTTATATACAAACAGAGATATGAAAAATTTACTGTACATGTGTAGTAAGAATTGTAATATATTCCATTGCCATATATTTTTTAAAAAATAATTTTTTAAAAAAATTACAAAATAGGGCTGGGGATGTGACTCAAGCGGTAGCACACTCGCCTGGCATGTGTGCGGCCCGGGTTCGATCCTCAGCACCACATACAAACAAAGATGTTGTGTCTGCCGAGAACTAAAAAAGAGAAAATAAATATAAAAAAAACCCTCTCTTTTAAAAAAATTCACAAAATGTAAAGTTGGCCCTTTGAAAAAATAAGTACATTTGATTAACCCTTATTTATGCTAATGTAGAGAAAGAGAAAAACTCAAATTACTAAAATCCATGATGAAAAAGTAAATATTACCTTGAACACTAGAGAAATACAGAAGATAATTAAAAATTTTGAAAATTTGGACTCAAATAAAACAGAAAATATTGAAGACATCAACAAATGTCTAGAAAGTTACTTTACCCAAACTGAGTGAGGATGATATATACAAGTTAAACAGATCATTTCATTTCAAGCAATGAATTAGAAGACACAATTAAAAGCCTACCAATCAAAAAAAAAAAAAAAGGACTTGATGCATATAAGATCGTCAAAAAAGAACACCAAATCTCCTGAAATTAGTCTACGAAATAGAAAAAGAGGGAGCACTTTCAAACTCACTCTATGAGGCCAAAATTACCCTGATTCTAAAATCAGACAGACACATCAAAGAAAGAAAACTTTAGAGAAATATCTCTAATTAACATAGATGCAAAAATTCTGAATACAATTCTGGCAAATTGAATACCAAAACATATTAAAAAGATTGTCCCAGTGATGCAAGGTTGGTTAAACATAAGGAAATTAATAAAGGTTAATTCATCACATCAATAGACTTAAAGGTAAGAATCATATAGTCATCTTAATAGATACAGAAAAAGCATTCAAAAAAATACAGCACCACTTCATGTTCAAAACACTAGAAAAACTAGGAATAACAGGATGTATCTCAACATCATAAAGACTATCTATGCTAAGCCCAGGCCAATATCATTCTAAATGGATAAAAATTGAAGACATTCACTCTAAAAACTGGAACAAGACAGGGATGCCCTCTCTCACCACTTCTATGCAGCATAGTTCTTGAAACACTGGCCCGAGCAATTAGATGAAATAAGTTAAAAGAATATGGATAGAAAAAGAAGAACTCAAACTATCACTATTTGCTGATGACATTATTCTATACCTAGAAGACACAAAAAAATCCACGAGAAAATGAACTAGTAAATGAATTCAGCAAAGTAGCAGGATATAAAATTGACACCCATAAATCAAAGGTAGCAGAATACAACAGTTACTAATATGGCATTATGTAAAAACGTGGATGTGTAACCGATGTGATTCTGCAATCTGTATTTTTGGTAAAAATTGGAGTTAATAACCCACTTGAATCTAATGTATGAAATATGATATGTCAAGAGCTTTGTAATGTTTTGAACAACCAATAAAAAAATAATTATTGAAAAAAAAACGACGTCCTTGACCATATTTACACACATATACAGTCTAATTTAATGTTATTTATCCCTTACTATAGTTATTTCTTTTTTTTTTATTCAAAACATTACAAAGATTTCAGAATCACATCGGTTACACATTCACATTTTTACATAATACCATAATAGTAACTGTTGTATTCTGCTACCTTTCCTAGTTATTTCAAAGCTAAAGTATTTATAAGACAACAGGTCATTTTCTTATGCCTTGTAAGATAGTCCCTTACAATTTGTTCTTTTGTTGTTGTTGTTGTTGTTGTAGATGGACACAATAGCTTTATTTTATTTATTTATTTTTTTATGTGGCACTCTTGGAATGAACCCAGTGTCTCACACTTGCAAGGCAAGCACACCATCACTGACCCACAACCCCTACAATTTATTAATCAATTGCAGGTCTTTTTTTGGTACCAGGGATTGAACCCAGGGGTACTTAACCACTAAGCCGTAACCCCAGAGTCTGGCTAAGTTGCTTAGGGCCTTGATAAAATGCTGAGGCTGGTTGTGAACTCAAGATGTTCTTGCCTTGGCCCAAACCACTGGAATTCTAGATGTGTACCACCATGCCCAGCAAAATGGTAGGTCTTTAAAAACTTACAGTAACTCAAAAATATAAGTTTTCAGTCAATTTGGCACAAGTTCCTCAAGCCTAGAAAGTAAAGACTGATAAAACTAACTTCTGATATTATTTTTTTTATGAAAACACAGAATATCTACTGAAATACTTTAAAATTCTGTAATGTGTGACTTTTAAGATATAGAGCACCAGTTACCAGCACAAGCTTTAGAGTCAGGCAGACCTAGGTTAAATTCCAGCTCTCTAATTAAGGATTCTGCAAGAATTTGGGCAGGTCATAATCTGTAGATTTAAATTTTATTTACTTATGTATTTTGGTACTGGGGATTGAACCCAGGGGTGATCTAACACTTAATTACATTCCCAGCCCTTTTTATTTTTTGAGATAGTGACTCACAAAGTTGCTGAAGCTGCCCTCAAATTTTCAATTCTCCTGCCTCAGTCACCTGAGTCACTGGAATTACAGGCATGTGCCACAATGCCTAGCTTTTAGATTTAAATTTTATTACCGGTAAAATAGTACCATTGCCTCTTCACATGGATAACTATTTTCAAATAATATGTATAAAGGTCTGAACACAAGAAAAGGAACATAGCTGAGACTCCAAGAGTCTCACTTTAAGTCAGGAAGCAATACTTGATTCTCTACTACTTCTCCATTCCAATAAAACTCTAGAGTAAAGATGTATTACTTTTATTTGTTCAGTGAACAAGTAATTACTAGGCCTACTATGTGTTCAAGACACCAGAGATACAATGTTGAGTGATGATCAACCAACTTTACCAGTGCAGTCCTTAGAGCACCCTAATCCAGAATCCCCCCAGGTTGGCTGGCTGTGAAGCACAGTCGAGGTGCAATTCCTGCTGGAAGTCCCCAGAGAGTCCACCCCTTTAATTTCTTCATGTGCAGTCTTATATCATCTTTTTTTATTTTAGCAAGGTTTAAAGTTTCTGTTCTTTGTTCTTTTTTTTAAGAGTTTGTAATATTTTTTTTCTTTAATACCTTTATTCCATTCATTTATTTTTATGTGGTGCTGAGGATTGAACCCAGGGCCCTGTGCATGCTAGGCAAGTACTCTGCCACTGAGGCCCAGTCCGTAAAGTTTCTGTTCTTTGTTACAAAAGAACTTAACCAAAACACCTTCAATTCAAATAGGAAGATTTTAGATCCAACTTTCCCCCTTCTACCTGCTAGGGGAAGAACTCACTGATTTCCCTCAATCAGCAAATATAATATACGTAGCTCTGGGATCCTTTCAGAGAGGAAAACTTGAATCTTTGTATAAAACAGCTAATTTCAAAGGCCCATATGAGTGAGACTGTATTTAGGAAAGTCTATCTATTGGACATATTGTCCACAGATTCCATTTTAAAGTGCTAGGATTTAGTCTTCTACTGAAATTTTCTGAACCTTAATGTTATACATATATTGCTATTTATAAGAACTGATTTTTCGCATATGCTCTAAATTGTTCATTGCTGTTCAATGTCTTTTACATAAACTCTCCCTTGAAAATTTACATGATATACCAGGAAAAATTTTCATGCTTGCAAACAAGAATGCTCCGAACTCTTTGTTAAAACATACCCAGGCTGTGGAAAGTAGCAGAAAAATGATTAATACAGTGACCAATGAGGTTGTTTTTATGAATTCATAAATTTTTAAGTGTATCAATTGTACTTCAATCTATGGACTCAATATTCTTCATGATGCCCAAAATTTCCTATCTTTCCTAAATAAAAAGTTTCTTCAAGTAAGTTCCTGAGTCTTTTTTTTTTTTTTTAAAGAGAGAGTGGAGAGAGAGAGTAAGAGAAAATTTTTTAATATTTATTTTTTTAGTTTTTCGGCAGGCACAACATCTCTGTTTGTATGTGGTGCTGAGGATCAAACCCAGGCCGCACGCATGCCAGGAGAGCACGCTACCGCTTGAGCCACATCCCCAGACCTCCTGAGTCTTTTTACATCAATGGTCTTGACTTCCCTTGGTCTCAGGGTTACCTACACAGGGATTTCACCATCTCCCCTTATAATTCTAATTTCTATCATGGAAAATGGTATTAAAGTCCAAAATCTTGTACCAATATGTACATAGTATATATTTGTTATTGCTTCCAAGTCTTTTTATGGCCCAGTGCACCAGTCTTTATATTAGAGCTTGTATATTCATTAATTAGTTTTCTGAAACTGGGTTCTACAATACTTTTTTTTTTAGAGAAAGCACACAGAAACAATACTTCCAAATTCCTGCCTGTTTTCAACTGTCTACTATAGACAGTTTCCCTTAATCACCACCATGTTTAAGGACTAACCCACCATGTGATGACATCTGGAAATGAGGTCTTTGGTAGATAATTAAGTTTAGATGAAGTGTGAGGGTAGGCCCCCTCATGATGAAATTAGAGCACAAGAATTTACTCCTTTTGCCATTTGAGAACTTTCGGTGAGTTCTGCAAGCTAGGACGCAAGCTCTCATCAGAACCCAACTACACCCAGACCTCCAGACTAGAAAATACACTTCTGGTGTTTAAGTCACGCTGTTTGCTATTTTGTTATGGCAGCTTGAGTGGACTAAAACATGTTTGTTGCATATATAATCACTGCCTCATATTTTCTTTCCTTGAGTATTGTTAAATGTTACTTTCACCAAGTTGCTAAGGGCCTTTGCTAAGTTGCTGAGGCTGACTGTGAACTTGTGATTCTCCTGCCTCAGCCTTCAGAGTTGCTAAGATTATAGGCATGCACCACCACACCCAGCTAAATGTCACTTTTATCTATTGTCATTAAGTATTCTTCTAAACATCTGATACTACCTCATTAATTTTATAAAAAACAAAAGTTTCTGCACATTCAATTTCCACTGATTTTGCAGAATGTCTTGATACTGAATACTCTGGGTTAACAGTTTCAAGGTACATACTGTAACTTTTTTTTTTTTTTCAAAAAAAGTTTTCTTGGACCGGGGATGTGGCTCAAGCAGTAGTGTGCTTGTCTAGCATGCGCGCGGCGCTGGGTTCCATCCTCAGCACCACATACAAATAAAATAAAAATGTGTCCGCCAAGAACTAAAAACAAAAAAAGTTTTCTTACTATAGTTTGCTCCATTTTCCTGTTTACCTGTTGTATTTTTCTCAAATCCTTACAATTCAGATTTTACTGGTTCTTTCATATCATTGTTATCTTCTAAATTTTCTTTTGTTCACTTTGTAATATCAGATGACAATTTTATGCTCCTTTGTGGCCCCACTTTCCTGACTCAGCCTTCATTTTCTGTAGATATGTTAAGATTTTTATCCTCCCCTTTTTTTCTTCAAGTATCTTTAAATGGAATTGTTTAACATCCTGAGGTGTAATTAGCATACAATAAACTGCTCAAATTAAAAAAAAATAAAATAAAAAAAAAGTGGAAGAAGAGACATTCCAAATTCTGCTAATGTTCAGTGAATGATTTGACACAGGTATGGAAAGAACCTTATCTTATAGAGGTACTTTTAAAATGAGGCTTCAAAGATATGAAGGCCTTCAATTGAAGCTTTCTCCATGACATATAGCTCATTGTAGTAGAAAAGAATCTAAGACTTGGAAATTAGGTTCATGATCACCTGTCTCTTTGTCCATTATCATGGTAAAACTGCAAAAGCAATGGAATTTTCTAATAGCATTTGTACCTCACCTCCATTCCACACTCTGGAATAAAGTTAAAAGTAACTGACACTTGTTGAATAACCTTTTAAAATGCTAAAGAGTTGAAAAGAAAGTATCATCCTTGTAATCTTGTTGTCTATAACTAGAGTACACTTTCCTTTACATTTCCAGCTTGAAGTCTTTTTTTTTGCAAATTTGCAAATTTCAATTAGGCCAGAGTTTCTCAGCCTTAGTTATATTTACATTTGGGGCTGGATAATTATTTGTCTGTTGTGACCTAGATTTTGCAGTTTATTTACAAGTACTCCTGGTCTCGACCTACAATATACCAATGGTTTTCCCTCCTTGAGGTGGGATCAACAAAATGTCTCCCAATTGCTGAGTATTGCAGGGAAGGAGAAGTCATCCATATTTGAGAACCATGGTTTTAGACTTAGGGAAAGATGCTTAGGAGACTTTATAGAAGAACATGAAAATGAGATGAGCAGGGCTGGGGATGTGGCTCAAGCGGTAGCGCGCTCGCCTGACATGCATGCGGCCCGGGTTCTATCCTAAGCACCACATACAAACAAAGATGTTGTGTCCACCGAAAACTAAATATATATAATATTATCTCTCTCTCTCTCTCTTCCCCTGTCTCTATCTCACTCTCTCTTTAAAAAAAAAAAGAAAATGAGATGAGCAGGTTGCTAACAATACAAGAAATAAATTATATTTTTCCAATTCATATCATTTTTAGTCTTTACCTTCCTCATTTATTTCCTTCTTGCCTAGCCATGTTTGGGGAAGCAGGAGAATTGAGAATGATAGGACAAGTATAACCCCATAGCATGGATGAAAAATTGTGACACACAAGAATATAATGAGACTGATGGGCACATGAAAATCTCAGAATGAAAATTTCAACCCTTAATGAAATATTGGCCAAATTACATCAATGATAGTCCTTTATATGTATTATATTTGTATCATTAATGACAGACACATAGTATCCCCAGTTCATATCATGATATTTATATGGAAAAAAAAAAAGAACAAGAAGAGACTGGTGAGGCTTCTCAGGCTTCAGATCATCCAGTCTCATCACTCCCTTGGCTAATGACATTACTCATAAAACCCTCTGTCCTCTGACAGGTCTTATTTGGCTTCCTTATCTTCATCATTTTCTTCTTCACAATGATATCTTTGTCCCTTCTACTCTTCCAAATTCTCTTTCTCTTTCCCCTCCATCAATTAAGTTAAAGGTTTTCTTTCAACACATTTTACATCCATTCTCTTTTGATGGACTGCCCATCCACTTGCCAGTCACAATACAGAACTTTGGATTCTGTGTTGGTGTCTTCTAAAGTTCTCTCATGGAGTCACCATCAGACATGCACTCATAGGTGGAGAGGTTTGACCTGATTGTGAAGGACAGCATCCACAATTCCTCTCAGAGTGCAACCTGTGGTTTACCAAAAAGGCCAGAGGAAGGTCCATGGCACAGAGACCTGTTTAAGGTGTTCTGTTTGTCCCCTCTTAAGTGTATCTTATTTGTAGTCAGTTTACTTGTCAAAGAACCAATTGTTTTGTAAGAGACAACATTTTATATGAATGTTTCAAACATTGATTATAATTATTTTAGTAAGTATAAAATGATTTTATTCATTATTACATATAGTCATTGTATTAATTTTATTCCACACCAAAGTGGGAATGCTGAGCTGTCTAGAAATTTCTTCTCCAGATTATTCTGTGACATTTCAACTTAGCCTCACAAAGTTTCCCAACACACGGTTCCTTGTCATAATGTAAAATGAATTGAAAATGCCTCTTGTTGTTTCCATTCAGAATCCTATTAGCACAGTCTTTACTCTTTCCTTCCTATCAGCATTCTGTTCTTTTGAGCCACCACCAGTCACCTATTATGTTTCATGAACAGAGTTCCACGATTATTTTAGCCTGCTTTTCCAAAGTTTTCCAAATTCTTTCTGCAACCAGTTCCAAATGATATACATGTTCATATAAAGTTAGAAGAGTGATCATATTTCATTGCCAATAGCTTAGGTATTGGGCTAAGTATTGGTCACAGTATTGGACTAATTCCTCTATTTACTCTACCTGGTCACTGTGTATGGATAATGTCTGTGGTTTTTCTATATGGTTCCGGTATCTCCTTAATGTTTGTGCCACTGTACCTAGTCTCAATGTCTTCCTAATATCTTTGTGTACTGTACTTGGCCACAAAAACTGACTAATACTTCTGGTTATGATACCATGGTCATTGTATCAGGACAATGTATCTGGTTATTGTCTCTGGTTTTTTTCTACCTAATCTTAGTACTTGCCTAATATTTCTTTTTACTGGTCTTGGTTGTGCTGTCTAACTAATTCCTCTGGTTATTCCACCTGTTCACAGTATCTGACTAATGCGTCTGGTTACACTACCTTACCACAGCATCTTATTTTCCTAATCTCATTTCCCAGTATCTAGGGATTACGTCTCCCATACCTGATCCAGGTAACTCACTAATGACTCTAGTTATTGTACCTTGTCACAGAACATGTGATTTGTCTCTGATTACTTTGCCTAGCCATATCTGACCATTTTCTGTGTTTACTGTGCCTGATCTCATTATCTATTTGTTTTTTCAGATTACTAGTCCTGGGCATGAAAATCTAGCTAACATGGCTGCACCTGACCTGCTAGTGTTTTGGGTTCCTGTCATGGTATCTGCATATTGTAGTCTATGTCCTGTACCTGGTCACATTATCTAGGTATTGCCTCTGTTGATTATACCCAGGCAGAGTATCTAGATAATGCCATAGTATCTGGGTATTGTTAGTGTTTTCTTTATCTGGTCCCAATGTCTCTGTAATGTCTTTGGTTATTTTTCATGGAGACATGATCTGGGCAGTGTCTCTTATCACTCTGCTGAGTAGTGGTACCATTTTACTATTTCTGTTTACAATCCATGGTTACTTTGACCCTATTGGTTGGGGCCTCTGACAAGTTTGGACATTATGGTAGGGGACAGGTGCTAGAGTAAAGCTGTTTACCTCATGGTAGCCCAAAGCAGAAGCTAGGAGGGGTGAGAAGTAGAGCCTGGGATAAAATAGCAAAGTGCACCTTCTAGAGTATTTCTCCAATGACCTATATCCTCTAATTATGCCCGCAGCTTCTGAGGTTTTTAACATTTGCAAATAGCCCATTGAGTTATGAATCCATTGTTAATCTTATAAGCCATTTATGAGGTCAGAGTTCTTATAGTTCTGTCACCTTCCCAAGGCCATAAATGTGATCATTGCTGCATTCAGGAACAAGTGTTCAGTACATGGGGTTTTGGGGGACATTGAAAATTCAAAACATAGCTTGGCTATTGAAAGTTGAGCTACTATAGATTTTTGTGTGGCTGTGTCATTGCAGTAGGCTCTTTTTACGTCCTTTGGATATAGACCGAGAAGTTAAAAAACTAGGTCAAATCGTGGCTCTATTCCAAATTTTCTAAGGTATCTCCAACTGCTTTCCAAAGTGTTTGCAACAATTTGCAGTCCCACCAACAATGCATCAGAGTACCTTCCTCTCTAAATCCTTGCCAACATTTATTGTTACTTGTATTCTTGATAGCTGCCATTGTAACTTGAGTGAGATGGAATCTCAGTGTAGTTTTAATATGCATGTCTCTAATTACTGGAGATGAAACTTTGAATCACACGCAACCACAGAAATGGAATCTTAGATAGAATAAGTTATACTCTATGTGTGTATAATTTGACAAAATACATTCTACTGTCATGTATAACTAAAAAGAACAAATAAAAACAAATTAAAAACAACATTCTGCCCATAGCTCCTGCAGTCTTGATGTCCATGTGATAGTGAAAACTGTATTTGGTTAATCTCCAAGATTTTTGTAGTGAATAGTTTCAACATGGCTCAACATCCAAGTATAAAGTCTCCTTTGAAACTTAAGACCAAGTCTTTGATGTGAACCACTATAAAAGTTAAAGCACAAGGTATGGGGTATAGCTCAGTGGCTATGTGTTTCCCTAGCATGCATGAGGCACTGGGTTTGATCGTGAGCAACCTATAACAATTAACAAATAAAATAAAAGCATTCTGACCATCAACAACTACAATAAAAAAAATTAAGTTAAAAAAGCACAAGTAACATACTCCTCAGATAAAGAGCACAGGACAAAGACACCATTTCCCCAAAAGAAGGATTGGAAAATGGTAATAAGGAATAGTTCAAAGCATGATCAGAACCATGTGGGTCAAATATCAATTTCTGTAAGTCCATGTTCAGCATCTGTGTCACACAACAGCATGTTTAGAACTCCAAAGTGGTTTTACCATGCCCCATCCCAATTACCTTGCAGCACCACTGTCCTGGGCTGTCTCTGCTCACTGCTTTCAGCTTTCCTTAGCACAAATTCCACATCACTGGCATCTATAATTTGCTGAGATCTCCACTGCTGCTCATCTTTCAAGTCACAGCTTCTTACATTGCCCACTTGTAGGTTGTACTCAAGGGTTCTCACTATACTATGCACTGTGTGTTCTCATTAGCTTTCCTTTGACATCTTGATGGGAAATTGACCTGTACTTGGATTTCCATGTGATTCAGTAACCTTTGCTTTGTGTATACCTGTTTTAAAAAGCACTATGGAAAGGACATAATAACCTTCCACTATGGAAGCAATACTTGCCCACAACTTGAATGTGCCTATAGCTGTCTCAATTGTCTAGATAGCTAGAGCATGGGAAAGAAATTATGGGGTAACAATTCTTTACATAGCCCAATGCCAAAAAGGTGCCCTGAAACTTTTTCCTGAATTTATTTTTCAAATTTATGTTTGAGTGAGATAAAGGGTGTGGCTAGTTACTGAGAGGTCCTCAAAGGAATTTTTCAATTGTCCCAGTGCAAATTACAAACTATCAGGGGACGTTAAGTTTTAAACCATAGCAGGAAGCATGCATGCTTTGCTAAGAATGTGGATTTTTTGCAGGCATTGGGGTCAAATTGTTGTCAGTTCAGATCCATTTCTTCCACTTCTCCTCAATCTTGCTTTGAAAACTGTGGATATGACACTAAACTCCACAAGCCTCACAGTTCATTACCTCTCAAGAATCTTTATTGAGCATCTGCTGTGTTTGTTTCTATGTCCAAACTCCCCAAGTCACAACACCCCATGAGATAAAGTGAATATCTGTCTCATGACAAAATGGGTCCAAGATTTTAGCCTCACAGCCAATAGACTAGGTAAATAGCAAGATCATGGGACAGTATGTGACATGTGGCAGCATTCAATTAGCATTCATTTCCTCTTGCTCTTTTTTTGTTGTTGTTCTTTATCACCTTAGTCTCAGTAGACTCAGCTCTACAAATATCAACAGAGAATCTGAGGTAAACCATGTGCTAGAACAGGATGTGTTAGTTCAGATTAGAGAGTGCTCCCACTAATGCTTTCTACTCTATACTCAGGTTCAGACTGTGTCTGTGGCATTCTGGAGGGCCCTGGTCCTTTCCTTACACAGGAAGTAGAAAGAGGAATCAGAGTCAAATGAAGATGACCTAAACAACCATCAGACTAGGTGCTTTAGACATGCCTTCTGCTGATACTTTAGACAATAAGTCAGGGATATTTGGTGGAGATGGCAGCCTACTGATGTACTTGAAGGAGGACTGCACTGAGTTACTAGTTATATTGAATCAGCCTGTCTGAATATCCATGTGTATTGCAGTTATTATCCTCAATAAATTACAAGGAAGCAGGTAGCTCCTTATATGTATGACTTTGATCTGGTGCCGTGGAGAGTGAGGCCTTTGAACTCAAGGTGTGAAAGAAGAACTGAACAAGAAGACTCAACTTTCCTGGGCCTCAGGTTACTCCCCTAAAAAGGTAAATAGAATTACCCAGGTTTCAATTTGACCTTGATCTCATCTGAACTTGGCTTCCCATGTGTTTCTGACCTTTTAGTTGGTTCACACACTTAGGCCTTCTTTTACTTCCTCCAGCTAAGCCCAATTATATCCCCAGCCTTTGTCCCTGCAAATCACTCTGTCTAGAGCATGCTTCATGGATTCAACCAGGGCTGGATGTACTTCCTTTGTTAGTTCATTTAGACAGAAATTTGATCCTGTTTTCTTTTATTTATTCCACTCCTTGTCTTTGGATGGGAGAAGTTTCATATATTTTCACTTAAAACACATTCTAATTAGGGAGGGGTCCTTGTGGTCTTTTTATTTTTTGCTTCCCATAATTCATTTGTCCCTAAATTCCTGCATGCTTATCTTCTCTCCTGCAGAGCTGATTTTTGTGTAAAATATTTGAATTTCCATTTGTTTCATTCTCATTATGTATGTACATTAATTTTTTCTTTGTAGTTCCCATGGAGTTCCATTTGATGTGTAAAAGTGATCTTATTTATCTCTATCAAGATAAGTGAGATTTCCATAAAAAATCTAAATGCTGTAATAAGCAGCTTTACCTACCTCTACTCAGTTATGAATGTCACAGTGTTCCAGGTGCATGCATTGTGTGCTCAGTAACATATACTAATTATTAGAGGGTTTTTGTTTCATTAGTCTCTTAAGTAATGTCAAAAACCAAAGCAGAACTAGTTTTTACAGTGATCAAAAATTTGCCTTTACAAGAGCACTTTCTGTCTCCATCCAGCTGTAAAATCCTATTGAATGTCTTTCAATTCAACTCAAAGAAATTCTGATTTGACTACTGTTGACCAAGTCCCTTAAACAGCCTTGTTTATCCAATGTTGTAGTTAAAATGTGTGTGCCCCTCCAAAGCTTCTGTTGAAAGATCAAGCTAAATGTAACAGTATTGGGAGAGATGAGCCTTACAAAGTGATCAAACAATGAGGTTCAGACATTAGGGGCAGATGTGTGCCTTTAGAAAACAGTCCTTGGATAGCATGCACAAGGATGTGAATTGGTCCTCAGCAACACACACACATACACACACACACACACACACACACAGACACACACATAAGCACACACAGATATGAGCACCTTTATTAATCCAGGAAAGTGGCGCACAACTGTAATCCTGATACCAGTGATGAGAATCAGTACCAAGTCCTGTTCCCCTGGTATAAATATTGTACACCTGAGGTCTTTTTTTAATATTTATTTTTTAGTTGAACACTATATTTTCATTTATTTTTATGTGGTGCTGAGTGTTAAACCCAGGGCCTCTCATGTGCTAGATGAGTGCTCTATAACTGAGCCACAACCCCAGCCCCTTTCCTGGCCTTTTCTAAAGAGCTGTTCCTGAAACAATGAAAAAACTTCAAGTGATATTAGCGGTGAGCAGATCTCTGCCTGTAAGCACAGGTCATAAGTTCCTGCCTGGTAGCCAATCACTGTGGAGAATGTTTTCTGGTGGAGAGAAAGGCCTGAAGTGGAGCAGAACTTTAGTTCTGAATTCCTTCAGGGATCCCCTTCCTTATAGGCTATTCTAACCCACTCCCTGGCATCATCCCTAGTAGCTTAGCTGCAGAGATCTTGAATGGCTTCCAAACCCAGAGGCTTTGAGTTGGATCCCAGGCCCTTACATCAACCCACAGTCCTTGGGGCAGACAACTTCATAAAGAATTGGAATTTGATAATTATTTCCTTGGGCACCTTAAGACCCTGATTTTGGAGGGTTTAAATTCCATCTCAGATCTCTGCAGTCCAGTGCACCAAGGGCTTCAATTGCAATACTCCAGGGAGGAGTTGCTGCCTTCCTGGCAGGCTGTCTTGACTTTGACCCTCAAAAAGGGCAGTGCCTCTGGGGCTACTTATTGGACTACTTTAGTGTTACTTATGGGGTTGAGTTTTAGCCTTTGTTGCCACAGTTATTTCTCCCTTCAATCTAGGGTCTCCATCCCTGAGATATTTATTCTTTGATTGAGGCTAAAGGTTATTTAGGTGGCAACCAGTTGCTTTTATTACTTCCTCTGCCCACTGGTACCAGAATCAACTTTGTCTCTCACAACAATTTCCCAAGCCACAAGTGACCCAGGAGGATGTGAAGGTCTGTGCTGTGGGAGTGGGTGGAGCCACTTGCATTCTGCATTGTGAGGCACTTGTTTGAGAAGCTGAGTGATTAGAATCATCTACAGATTTTCTTCTACATCATCTTGATAGTGAGATTTTGATGGATGCAATCAGGAATTACTTTATATCATCTGTCATTTATAGCTAGAGACTAACCTAGAAGCCTGTAGTCCTGGGACCAGAGAGGAGAAAGCAGATTTGGGCACATTGTTGAGTAAGAAAATTGCTGGTTAGGGGTACAAAGGGTCTTGGGAAGGTTTTAAACACTTCTAAAGACCTTCCTGGAACACTGGGTGAGAGCTGCCAAGAGGAGAGGCAGGGCTTCTCACCCACAAGCTAATGAGCCATCACTGCTAAACAGCAATAGATTCAATGCCACATCCTCATGCAGTGCAGGCCTCTGAAGGGTGACTGGAGTGCAGCAGGCCAGAGCTGTCCAGGTCTTAGTGGGAGAATTTCAGAGTCAAGCAGTGATTTCAGGCTTGGTGGCCACTTGCTGGATTGTTTCCTGTTTTTCTGTGCTTATGAAGAGAACTTCTGTACACATTTGTATACAGTTGTGTTTTGTTTCCCTCATTTTTGTTTCAAGATTTTCTCAATAAAAAATGTGTATATAGGCTTGAGAAATGTTAAAACTTTATTAATATAAAATTATATACTTTAAAACTCCTTAGCATGTATAAATAAATGGAAACTTTTCTTCATTTAGAATATTTTTTGAGTAATGAGACCAAGTATTGACAGGATGGTTTGAGAATTAGCACAGAAAGAGAAGAATAGAAAGAGTAAGAACCCAAGAGGTCCTTGGCACATAGATCATCCTTATATCTGCTCCTGTGGCTGTCGTGAATTTGTACTAAAAGCTGGACAACTTAAAACAATAGCGATTCATTGACTCACAGGTCAGAAGAATGGAAGTTGGAAATTGAGAGGCTGGCAGAGTAGGCTTCTCCTGGAAGCTCTGAAAGAGAAACTGACTTATGCTTCTCTTCAAGCTCCCAGTGGCTGCCAGCAAGCCTTGGCTTTCCTTGTCCTGCAACAATGTGACTCTGATTTTCATCTCCATTGTCACTTGACTTTATCCCTTTGTGTGCATGTGTGTGTGTGTGTGTGTGTCTGTGTGTGTGTGTGTGCACACGCGCGTGTGTGTGTCCTTCTCTTCTAAGGTCACCAATCATATTGAATTAGAGTCCACCCTGCTGCAGCATTACTTTATATTTATTTC
Source organism: Callospermophilus lateralis (assembly GCF_048772815.1). Taxonomy (NCBI): domain Eukaryota; kingdom Metazoa; phylum Chordata; class Mammalia; order Rodentia; family Sciuridae; genus Callospermophilus; species Callospermophilus lateralis. The sequence goes on from NC_135318.1 coordinate 85,038,548, forward strand.
TTCTACAAAGTTCACATGCAGATTTAAAATGAGATTTGGACCTCACCTTGTCTTCTTGGAGAACACAATTCAAACCACAAATCATTTTTCTTTGGAAGAAAGAATTAAAATGTACTCCCAATTATTACTGTAGTTATAGTTGTGTAGGTTGTTGGTAACCTAGTTAATTAAAGAAATACTAACTTTCCTTAATTGAAAGAATATGTTCATGTGTTAATTTTGTTGCCTTTGAAGTAACTCAGAGCTCCAAAAGCCTCATTATATGCAAGAACTCCATGCCAAAAACTAAAAATATATCATCTAGAGAAACTAAGGGAAAACTAAACAAATCAAGGTGCATACCTTATTTATGGAATATAAGGCATAATATTATAAATGTACCATTTCTCCCATTAGGAATTTCTGAAGTTAATGTATTCCCAGTAAAAATCCCAAGGATATTTTCTTTAAAAAATGACATGATGGTGCTAAAATTCTTATGGAAGTCAAAAGGCTAAAAAAAGTAAAGATGTTCTTAAAGACTTGATGTCAAGACATATTATGAAAGTAATGCCAATGTAAAAATTGGAATAAAATCAACAATGGATTAACTAAAAAAATGGAGTAGAGCACCAAGCCAAAACTTCAAGTATCCACCAACAATTGGATCATCATCATGACTCTGGAGAAGTCAAACGTTTTTTTAAACAGTACACAAATTTATAAAACTTAAACAAAAATTAATTAATTAGACTATGTTAAAATTGAAAAGTTCTGTTCATCAAAATTCCTCAAGTTAGAGAATGAAAAGGACAATTCATAGAATGCGGTAATTTATTTTTCCAAACATATCTGATGAATGACAAACCACAAGTATATAAAGAATTCCTTCGAATCAGCAATAAAAGGACAAATAACCCAATAGAAAGGCTGGAAAATATGAAAACAACACTTCCAAAGAGGATTTCTAATGGCAGCAACCATATTGAAAGTGATTATAACTGATCATCAGAAAAATGAAACATTAAAAACTATAATGTGATATGACTACACACCCAATACAATGCCTGAAGCAAAATGGATAGGCAATTATCAAAAGTTGGTGAGATTGTATATAAGATATGTTGTATTGTAATGCAATAAAAGTAATAATAATCATAATCTCACATTTAATGAAAAAAATTATAAATCAAATTTCCACATTTGTTATGTCTGTTCATTAAAAATTTTTGTTAAAACACCTAATACTTTATCAACAATAGTTGTTAATTTTAATAAAAATATATATGTATTAAAATAACAATATCATCCTCAAAACAAAAATTTGTTGAGAATTTGCAGGAAGCCAAATAATTACATGCTTCTTAAGAGAATGAGAATTTTGGGGCTGGGGATGTGGTTCAAGTGGTAGAGCACTCGTCTGGCATGTGCAGGGAACTATGTTCAGTCCTCAGCACCACATAATAATAAAATAAAGATGTTGTGTCCACCAAAAAGTAAAAAATAAATATTAAAATCTCTCTCTCTCTTTTAAAAAAGAGTATGAGAATTTGTACAAGAACTCTGGAAAACATTTCCATAGTATCAAATACAGTTGGACAAATGCAAATGATTCTGATGTACTAGTAATGTTTTGTAACTTGATCTAGGTATTCACTGCCTGACAATTCTTGGGTTGCATACTTTTCAGTGTGTATTCTTCCATATGAATATTACTTTCAGACCATTTGATTTATTATTTTTAGTAATAGTCCCTTTGGATATTGTTAGCAAAAAAACTTCAATTTGAAGGAGGACCTACTTGAATGGTTATGAGAACTTTGAAGCCTATAGTCTTAGTTTCAGTGTCTCAATAAGCAGGACTTCAAACAGGGAGATTTAAGAAGTGAAGTGAGAAAATATGGACATAAAACTAGAAATATGAGGTGGTAAAAGTAAAGAAGCCAAAAAATGACTCATGAACCAGGCAGTAACAATTGTTGGCAACCGATGCTGACAGGGCATTGGGGAGACAATTAAGATCTGAAAAGGTAGTTTTCCCACCAACTCCCCATCTATCATGAGTTCAGAACTACTTGCCAGGGCCAGAAAACCTCACAACAATTCTAGCTTGCCCTGAAAGCACATTGTGTTCCTCAAACCAGAGAGAAGTCTTCAGGTTGACACTAAAAAGTCCCAGGTATGTAGAGGAATGCCAAAGGATACAGGTGTGGCACCAACTCACCTCCACTATCCTACCTGTTGAATTTACTGTGTCCTTCAAAGTAATGACCACTTGCATTAAAAACCAATTTGAGAACATGCTTAAAAATGGAAGTGTTAGTGGGAACATTAACTACGAGAAACTGCTAGTAACTAGAAGATTCTCACTTCCAAACAGTAGTGTATTATGTTACAAGCTCATTGCAGTAGCTGGTTTCAAAACCAATTGATATTCATTTTTATCCTCCACCATTAATTCTAGATTTCTTTCATCCATGATTAACATTTCAATTGCTCCTAATAGCGAATTCACATCTTTTTTAAGGGGATCTGAGCTTTGGAAATAATGTTTTTGTCAGGCTGTGGTTTTCATCATTTCATTTTCTGAAATCAGTGGTATGGAATCATCAGGAGGTTTCACATGAATATCTTCTAGGTTCCAGACATATCCCACTACTGTGATTTGCATAATGGTGTCTCCCATGAATTAATGTTGAAACTTAACCTTTCTTTTGGTGGTAATAAGAAGTGATGCAGTTTTATTAAGGCCATGGTACAAATGAGATATAGAAAGCCATTTTTAGTGGTCATGAAGATACTAGATACTTCAATAAAAATACTCAAGATCCTGAAAATATTTTAGTGGAAACTTTTTTAAAGATTCTAGGGGTTTAATTAAATTACTTTTTGATGAATGGAAAAGTTTGGATTTGACTAGAATAATGAGATAGGTGGATTAAAAATGTAAATAGTGCAAAAACTCAATGGATGTCTGGCAAATTATGCCCAGGTACATAAAAAAGTGCTGCACATTCTGAATATGCTCTATACAAACCCCAAAGTCTTCTGGCTAAAATCTGGTAGCCCTCATAACAAGATCAAATATTCATATGAAAAATGAAATGGACATCATTTCCAAAAGCTTCCTACTTAAAATATCTGCTTTACTACATGATTGTTAGTAATTCTCTGTATTATCTGTTTTTAAATTTCATTTTCTTAGCTCAGTATATAGCTACCACATCATTTCTTGGCCAGATTAATAATTTCTTGAACTTCTTCATATATTAATCCATACACATTCACATATACATTTGTTTCTAGATTGTCACAGAAAACTTACAGTTGATTCTGAGGTTTGTGAGAGAATCAACAAGCATAAAATATTGCTATGGGAAATGAGCCAGGTGGTAGATGGGAAGTAAGGAGAGAAAAGAATCCAAAGTCCCCAACTACACCAGTATATACTGATTCTACAAATGACATTTTAATGAGATCTTATTTGGGGGTATGAAAGAAACATTTCACGTACATTATAACATAAAGATTAGCAAATATTGTTGTTACAGACTCGTTTAGCACATCCAGATTTATCTTAGTAATTTCTCTATTGAGAAACTTCGGATATCTAGGAACAAAGTAATCTTCAATAAACCTGAAACAGCTCCTTAGTACAGCATTACAGAAAATTTATGAAATTATTCATTAAATGCTAATATTTCCAATTGATTTCTCAGACCACAATAAATTAACCTTTCATATTTTAACAACATAGGGGTAATTAAGTCAAAATATAATGAACATGTCATTGCAGTAAAGGGTGAAGTAAGACCCAGAAGCAACTGATAATAGTCAAAATTATTGTTATCTTATTTAAGATATCTGTGCAAAATTCTGCTATTCTTCATTACATTTCCATTTAATGGAACCACCATTTGATACAGCTTTCCCTGTCCTCAGTCTATACCCTAAGGACTTAAAAACAGCATACTATGGGAACACAGCCACATCAATGTGAATAGAAGCACAATTCACAATAGCTAAACTGTGCAACCAAACTAGATGCCCATTCATCCATGCCCTAGATGCCCTAGATAAATGGATAAAAACAATGTGGCATATATACACAATGTAATTTTATTCAGCAAAAAAAGAGAATAAAATTATGGCATTTTCAATATCAATTTGCAGATAAATGGATGATATTGGAGAAGACAATGCTATGTGAAATTAGAAAATCCCAAATAATCAAATGCCAAATATATTTTTTTAATACAAGGAGGCTCGTTCATAGTGGTATAGGAAGAGGGAGCATGGGAGGAATAGATGAATTCTAGATAGGGCAGATGGGTTGGGGGGAAAGTGAGGGAGCACGGTGTTAGAAATGGTGTTGAAACATGATAATTATTATTATCCAAAGCACATATATGAAGACATGAATTGTTGTGAATATACTTTGCACACAGAGATATGAAAAGTTGTGATCTATATTTGTAATAATAATTGCAATGCATTCTGCTGTCATTTATAAGTAAAAAATTCTATTTTAGCTTTTAGAATAATATCTGTCTTCATTTATATAACATGATAAATGTTTTTCATATGCATTTCTGTAATACATCTCAAATATCTTTGCATCACCCAAGTACTTACCAAATTTCTATATACAATAGACACTTATATAAACAGTAGTTACTTCAGAAATCTACAGTGCTGTTCTGATATAAGGTCTTGCAGTTTCATAAAATATCTGAAATTATTAGGATGCACTTTGTGCCAATTAGCCTATATTAAATGCCTAATAATTTTTTTATATAAAAGAATTAATTGAGAAAGAATAAGAGCTATAAGTAATCTGTAAATTGTGGTATTTTTCTGGTTTTGCTTATAACTCATTGAATATTATAACAATCTTACTATTTGGGGAAAATATGACCCCCTTATAACAGATAACAATTAAATACTGCATTGTTAGTAATTTAACCAAAAAGATTTTCAAAAATAGGCACTCTGACATATGTGGTTTTTGTTAAATACTATGAATGAATAAATTTCAGTAAGTGAATAATTAGAACTACAAACATGCTTATGGTGCCTTATCACTTATTGTTAATAAAATCTTTTGCTATAAGAAATTTTGCTAGTGTATGTCATATTGTGATTTAATAGAATGTTGAGAAAATATACATTAATAATGCTGAAATCTCTCATTGAGTCTATATCAGTGTATAAAACAAACATGCTATGTGTGATGTCCTCAATTCCAAGTATCCTATTTTTTGAGAAACTGTATGGAGAATGCAAATTAAAGTCAGCATGCTGATACTACTCACACCAGCGGCACAGGAAAGATGCAAACAACAAACTGAAAGATTTTGTCATTATAGTTATAATTCCCAACATCTTTTAAAAATACCTAACCCAAAATTGATAGCAAATTTAATGAGCAATTTGTTCTCATGCTGATTGTGCATGATGCTATTATATAAAGTGGAAACAATTGAAATATATCAGAAATGTTTTTTAAACATTAGTTGAAAATGTCTCTGATTAATTAGTATCTCACTATGTTTGATCCCAGCAAATACCTTCACAATATACAAGAAAAATGGGAAAAAGAAAAAATATATCAAGTAAAATATATTAAAAATAACAAATATTTTTCATAAAAAAATCTCAATGTATTTTTGAAACAATATGATAACAAAATGTTTTCTGTTACATAGGGAAAAAAACTTTCTGGGATATTACATAATTTTAGTCTTTGAATATGCCAAGTGTTCTTTTGCAAACTACTATATATATAGTTTTTCTCTCACAGCTGTAAATTATATCTAGTTTATTCTGCATTTCTACTTAGTTAATAGAAAGTTGTTGAGAAATTATTTCTGCATGAACTGACAACTGAAATATATGGAGAAATAGAGGTAATTTAATGCTCTGTGGATTGCAATCTCAGAATGGTGGAAAGAAGTAAAGCATAATGACTAAAAGAATTCTTAATACTCTCAGTGTGTTTCATATATTTTCCTTAGATTTCATTTTTCACATCAAATAATGGGGCTGACTATGAAATGTCATAGAAAAGGCCATTACAGCAATCAGAAGAAGAAATTGATGTAACTGTTTAGAGAATATGATTACATGTCAATTAATTAAAGTATTACCATTTGTTCTGAATATTTTCTATATCAAATACTTTTATATGTGTATAGGCAAGTGAATATCAAAAGTTCAACCATTTTTAAATGCACATACAGAATTTTTATATTTAAATGATAGTGGAGAGTTTTATTTTTGTTTACTATTTGAATTCAATTTGTTTTTTGTCATTTATATGCAAATTTTCAAAGTTATTCAATATTGAACTTCAAGTGATATCTTCTCATTTCTCTTTTCTGGAGTTCGCTCTTACAACATGAATATTTTGTAAGAGACATAAATTGCAGAGAAGAAAGCTTATAACAAATCTGAAAAGTATTTTAGAATTTTGGTGAATGATTAGCACAAAATATCTTAATTTTGAATAATTGAAGACACTTGCATCAAATAATTGCTTACATAGAATTTTTGAACAAAAATGTGTTTATGATATTTCCCCCAAATATGAGTGTCTTATATAAAGAACAGTGCTGTAACAAAAATTTACATTTTAAAACAAAAGGTGAACAGACTGCAGATAAAAATCACAAAGTCTTTAACTGAGTAGTGGTAATTTTGCATGTTTTAGTATTACACACATAGAATAATATTTTGTGAAACATGTAATTTAATTTTCTAAAGAAAATTTAATTTTATGTATCAATTAATTTTAAATATAGGAAAGAGTTTAATTCTTTACCTTTATTTTAATTGAAATTGAACTGTATTATAGTTTAAATCATCATTCAAATTTTTTGAGAGAATACAGTATTTTCTACACACTATAATCTTGATTTTTACTTTAATTTTCTGCATTTTCAGCTTATTTGTAATTTTATGTAATATTTGACCAGAATAAATTAATACTAAAATTGGAATAAATTCTCTTTTTCAATTTATAGGTTATTAAAAATTACCAATAAACAAACTTGAGGAGGAAAAACAAATATTTTATTACTATTTAGTATAAAGCTGCTATGGTTTCGATTTGAAGTTCCCTCCAAAGTCTTTTGTGTTAAAGACTTTCTCCAATGCAACAATGTTCAGGGAGTTAGGATATGGATTGTGAGGCTCTGATGTCATCAATGGTTTCAGCTTTGGGGGATTCATTCATTGAGGATTCATAGCTAAATAAACTATTGGAACATAGTTGAAACTGTAGGACGTGGAAATTGTTGAAGTTGGTGGGTCTTTGAGGATACATCTTATGTCTCTCCTCTCTTTCTGCTTCTTTGGTGCTATGAGGTGAGTGCCTTTCCTGTGCCTCATTCTTCGGCCATGATACTCTGCCTCAACTTAGACCAAAGGAAATGCACTTTTATGAACATGAACTAAAATCTCTGAAATCATTAGCCAAAATAATTCTTTCTTCCTATAAATAGTTTATCTGTGATTTTTACACAGTTATATGGCTTTGAATAGCTAATACTCAGCTCTTTTGAAAAAGCTTTTAATTAAGCATCATGAAACCTGAAACTACCTACAATTTTTAAAATGAACTTTTGCCACCATGGAAAAGTCACTTAATTTTATGTGCTTTCACTTAAGGATCATGTAATTGGAAAAGTACATCAAAATTTTTCTATAATTTTTCCTAAAATATACTTTATTAGTACACATATTTGTTTATTTATGTATTTACTTTTGTACAGAGAATTTAATTCAGGGACACTTGAACATTGAGCTACATCCCAAGTTCTATTTTATATTTTATGTATAGTCAGAGTCTCACTGAGTTGCTTAGTGCCTTGCTTTTACCAGGCTGGCTTTGAACTTAATATCCTCCTGCCTCAGCTTCTGGAGCTGCTTGGATTACAGGTGTGTGCCACTGCTCCCCACAACATGTACTTATTAAAATACTGTGTTGTGCAGAATGATTTATATTCTCAAACAATACTATTTTCAATTATGCAATTTAACTCTGACACTTATTACTGCCAAAGGTATGAATAATATACAATTAGTACAAAAATAAAAAGTTTGTGTATGTGCAAAATATAAATAGGCAATATTTTAATCAGAAAATTAATGGTAAGGCACTTTTGAGTAAAAGTGGACATATTATTGTGTGTTAAGGAAAAGTTTAGACTTCATTCTATCTTTTGTGAGAAATATTTTTGAAAAAAATATTTTATTCACCATTTCAATTTTACTCTTAATGAGAAATTACATGAGAGGTTAATTTAAAACAATAGAATCATTTAGAATAGCATTAACGAACTTTTGTTAATAGTTATTTTTCTATGTGAGCATTCTTGTACCCCACCCACATATACACATAAGCATTTAAATTTGAAATTGTTAAACTAAATGTATTAGTACATGTAATTTTTATATTGTGATTGAAACTATATTTAGTTATTTCAATTATGTGTTGTAGTGCTGTCACTTCTCTTTCATTCAATTATATATATGGGTTTTATATTTAAGGAGTGCATTTCTCTGGACCAATTGTTTCTAAAGTATGTCTTTTAAGATCATTTTTCCAAATATTTAATTTTTAAAGGCAATTATTTGTTAAACTATATGCTTTATAGAAACATATTGGATGTTTATATTTTTTTCACATTGAGAAAAAGAAAACAACTCTATTCATATAACAGAGTGTTGAACTAAAAGCAGTAATTCTGCTATGTCAATATTTACTACAAATTTGTACTTATTGAACACCATTCTTCTTTGAGCAAACACTTAATGAGTTAGTCCTTTCCAATCAATAATTACTTTAACATAAACATATCATACTCTTCAAACAAAATAGTAGAGTGTTTCAAACGATAAAAAATAAAAGATTCAACTACATATAATTAATAATAAATTAAAATATAATTAGAAAATTAATTAAAAATAATAATTTCTTTCTTTACAAAGGTAAACAAAACTGAAAAAACTTTACAAAGATTAAGAAAAAAGAGAGAAAAAGAAAACTCCTATAATACATATAATTAATAAGCCTTAATTAGATTTAAATGTACACACACGCACTGAAAGTGAAGAGGTGAAAAAATCATCATGATAGAGGTGGTTTTATATATATCAGACAAGATAGACTTTAAAGAAAACTTTGTTATTATAATGATATATTCATATAAGCATATGTGTTCCCTGTCTCTTGCTATGTGATGCCCTGAATTATCTTTCACTCTAAAATAAAGAAAGCCATAAAAATATTGCCCTTTTAGTTGGACTTTTATCACAATGAACCATGTAAAACCCTTTAAAAAAGAAAAAAAAAACACTGCTTTTAAGTCATCTTGTTTTTAGGATAACAAGAAAAGAATACATATATTGTCCAAAATATCATTATATAATGAATTATTTAAAGTGTGATTATTATAACAATTAGAATAAATTAAATTTATAGAAATATATAGATGAATACATCCAATCAACAAAGAAAAAGATCACATTTTCCCCTCAATTGTACACAAAACATCCTTTAGGACAGATTATTTGTTCAGTTCCAAATTTTTAAAAAAAAAAATCTAAGAACTTTGACACTGTATAAAGTGAAAGTTTTTGACTACAGTTGAATGAAAGTAGAAACTAATAGAGGAAGAAAAATTTTATAATTTATAAGTGTGTAGAAATTAAACAACTCACTCCTGAACAACAAATGGAACAAAGAAGAAATCAGAATGTATAGTGAGTAGATTGTGTCTTGAAAAAAATAAAAATCAAAGCCCAACTCACAAAAACTTAAGATAGGTAACAAAACCAGGAAGTGGATAACAAATTTTGTCAGCATAAGTAAATTCAATAAATTTACAAAATGAAGGGAGAACATACACAGCCAACCTAGTATTATTATGATGATCATTTTGTGAAGTGCTGGTGATAGACCATAGAGCCTCACATATTTCAGACAAACATTATACTGAGCAACACACCAGAAAAATAAGCACAAACTTATTAAAATAGACAATAAATACAATCTGGCCCAAACAAATAAAAGGGAGAATTAAAAAATAACACAAAAAATTCAATAACAACTGAGAAGTTTTTTTTTTTTTTTACTATACAAAGGTAAACAAAACTGATAAAACTTTCCTTTGATTAAAAAAGAGAGAGAGAGAAAAGAGAATACTCAAAAAAATTCTATCAGAAATGAATGAGAAAATATTTTAATTGATTCAACAAGGGGTAAAATCATGCAGCAGAAATTATTATCAGGTTTTGAAAAATTATGCAACAAAAAGATGACATAGAAGAAAATGATAAATTTCTAAAATTATAAAACTTACCAATACTGAAGTATAAAGCAATAGAATATGCCAATAATAGGTACGGGACCTAAATAAGAAATGACAAGCAGTTAAAAAGACAAATCCTTAGACCAGATCAATTCACAAGAAAATTCTCCTGATTACTTCAATATACCAATTCTTATTTAAACTCTTCTGGAAAAGTTAAAATAAGATAATACAATTAATTTTGAGAGTACAACATAAACCTGATACTAGTGTTAAATAATTGTATTAAAACAAGATAAAATTACAGGTGAATATCCCTGAGTAAATACATGTGAATCTCTCAAAGAATAACAGCAGAAAGTTATCTAATAGTACATTAAAATGTAATTCAAATGCTCAAATCTACATGATATACCACATTTAAATTAAAAAAAATGATCAAGAGAGAATCTAAATAGATGTAGAGAAAAATTTACAAAAATTAGCATATTTTCATTCCCAAAAACATCTCAAAATAAACTTAGTAAGTAAGATGTTAACTCAAAATAATCAAATCAATATATGAAAAGTCCACAGCTAATGTTATAATAAACAATAAAAAAATATAAAGCTTTTCTTTCAATATTAGGAGCAAGACAAGGAAGCCCAACTTTATCATTTTTCTTTCATGTAATACTGGTAGTATTATTCAGAGAAATAGTGGAATAAAAGGATTAAAAACATATGCATTGTAAAAAAGCGAAAATATCTCTGTTTATGTATGACTTAATCTTACATGTAGGTTCCTCTTAGAGTCTACAAATAATTTTGTCTAAATAAGTATATCCAGTAAATTTACAAGATATGAAATAAACAAATAAAATTTGGTTATATTTCATATGCTAACAAAAAATTCTAAAAGCAAAAAATAAATCTCATTAATAATAGCATCAAAAACAGTAAGATAACTCAGAATCAACTTAATCAAATGGTAAAATTTGTACACTAAAAACTATGAAATATTGATTAAAGAAATTAAAGCAGGCACAAATAAATAAACATCTTGTGTTTATGTGTTAAGAGGTGATATTGTTAAAATATCTCTAACACTCAATGTAGTTTTTAAATTCATAGTATCCTCCACACAATTCCAATGGGCTTTGATACAGACATAGCAAAGGCAATATTTATTTTTATATTAATTCATATGAAATCACAAAAGCCACAAGTAGCCAAATTAAGTTTGACGATGAATAATATTGAATGAGGCATCACAGTTTTTTATTTGAAAATATAGTACATATTTTATTAAATATTATTTTTCTTGCATAATGACAGACATATGGAACATTGAAACAGAGAACGTAGAAATAAAACAAACATATATGCCATGGGAACTTCAGCAAATTAAAAAAAAAAGACACAAAGGAAAAGGACAATGTTTGCAACAAATGTTAATAAAAAATTGAATATACACTGGTAAATGAATAAAATTAAAGTTTCATCTTACATCTAAAAAATCACATCAATAGACATTAAAGACTTAAATAAAATACCTGCACTGTAGGACACCAAAAATTAAACACTGTAGAAATTAGGAGATTTTTATCAGTGGCTTCATTGATTTGATTTATCGGTTATAAAACCAAAACGACAGCCAGCAAAAACTAAAACGGAGAAGTGGGACTAGATAGCTTCCACACAGCAGAGGAAGCAATCAAAACAATGAAAATGCAATTACAAAATTGAAAAACAAAATAACTTAAAACCACATACCCAATAAAGAATTAATATCTAAAATGTATTTTAAATCTTCTAAAATAATAATAAAAGCCACCCAATAAAAACATGGGCCAGTCTCTCTTTTCTACATCCCATGTTTTTGGCCCTTTTGTCAAGAATCAAATGAGTATATATATTTGTCTCTGTGTCTTGTATTCTAGTCCATTTACTTATGTGTGCACTTTATGTTTTACCATGCTTTTTATTGTTGTTGTTGTTTTATTTTTCTTTAGTGTAATTTGAAATGAGTATTGGGATTCCTCCAGCATATTTTTTAGACTTAAAATTTTCAGACTATTCTTGAGTTTTTTTATCTTCCATATGAGTTTTGAATTATTTTTTTCTAGTTTTGTGAAAAATTTCATTGGTATTTTCACATGAATTACAATGAGAAGTTGTACAGTGTGACGATGAAACTTTTTGAAAACAGGATTTATAGCCAAAATATATGAAGAACTCAAAAAACTCAATACACAAAAATAAATAAATAAACAAATAAATAAATAAATAACCCATTCAATATATTGTCCACGTAACTAAATATACACTTCTCAAAAGAAAAGCAACAAATTATTAACAATTACATGAAAAAGTGTTTTACATTCAAGGCATTATTTAAATACATATCAAAACTGCACTAAGATTCCATCTCACTACAGTCAGAATAGCAATCATTAAAAACATTAAAAATAATAAATTATGGCAAAGATTCAAGGAAAAAGGAACTCTTGTACACTGTTGGTTACCATGTAATTTTATAAAAGCACTATGAGAATCAGTACTTGAATTCCTCAAAACACTAAACTGAGTATATCATGTGATCCAGCTGTATGAAATTCTTGGTATCCATTCTAAATAATTAAAGAAAACCTTCTTTAGAGTTACATTCTTTCCACGTTTATAGTAGCACATTTCAAAATAGTCAAGTTATGGAATTCTCTAGGTTTCCATTAGCAGACAAAAAATAAAGAATGTGTGCTGTATTTTTACAACAGTGTTTTATTCAGTAATAAAGAGAACAAAATTATGGCCCTTTGCAGAAAAATAGATGGATCAGAAAAGCATCATTTTAAGTGAATGGAGTCATGCTTGGAAAGATAAATATAACATTTTTTTTCACATACATAAAAAATAGAAGGAAAAAATTCAAAAAGTAATCTCACAAGAGTGTAAGGGTGAACATTATGGTGAAAAAATTTATCAGAGGAAGGGAAAAAGGTTAGGGAAAGTCAAGGAATAAAAGAGTTAAATTGATAAAATTATGTTATATGCCTGTATGAATATACTGCATTGAAACTCACTATACTGTAAAATCAATTTTAATCAATAGAACATGGTTATTATCGCTTAGATATAAAGTGGCTAACAAAAGCTCATGTGTGAGACAATACAAGAAAGTTTCTAGGTAAAAATGGTTGGGGTGTAAGAGGCTTAAACTAATCAAAGTGTTAATCCACTGAAGGATTAACTGAGTGCTAACTTTAGGAATAGAGAGATTGGCTGATGTTTTTATTGGGTGGCTTTATTTTTATTGTAGAAGATTTAAAATACATTTGTTCTCTGTCAATTGTTTTTGTCAAGTCTTTTGGTTGGAATGATGAAAAAGTTAACTAAAACAATGGGCCAACCATATTTTAAAAATATTTTACTAAAGAAAATATGCAAAGGACCAACAAACATACAGAAAATATGCTTAACATTGTTAATCATAATAAAAATGCAAGTGCAAATTGTAACTAAAGTTAGATATCAAACATAAAATTTAGGACAGCCATTATGAGACAATCAAGAGATTAGAAGTGTTTCCAAAGGTTTACAGAAAAGGGAATCCATATACACTATACTATACATTATTACTGGAAATGTAAAATGTTATACCCAGTAAGAAAATCAATATGGAACATTCACCAAAAATTGAAAATAGAACTACCATATGATCCAGCAATTCTAGTTCTACTTATATATACACAAAATAACTGAAATTCATATTTTGTCAAGATATCTGCACTGATATGTTCATTATAACATTAGTCATAAGATCAAAAATATGAAAATAAGCTAAATGTCCCTGGACAGATTAATGGATAAAGAAAATGGTCAAAACATACAAATTAACATAATTCTGTATTTATTTTTTTAATTGTATTTGGACACTGTATCATTATTTTATTTTTATATGGTTCTGAGGATTGTAACCAGTGCCTTATGCATGCAGGCAAGTGCTCTACTACAAAGCCACAACCCCAGTCCTCAATTTATTTTTAATTATACAAATAAGTTTTCTTTACTAAATATTCAAATGATCTACCTATACCACATAAAAATAAACTTAGCACTGAAAAAACGTGTTTATGTTTCTAATAAAGATTTTGCTCTCATCAAAAAGACTCTTTATCCTCTTATTGCCTTCCTCTTTCTCTCTCTTTTTTCCTCCCTCCATCTTTCCCTACATGTTCTACTCTCATGGCTCCTCCTTGATTCCCTTCCCTCTTCTTTTTTCTTAGCCTCTTCATTTCTTTTAAAGGACATGTTAAAGGCTCTTTCAATTATTAAAATAATTCTTATTTTAATTTTTTTCTCTTATACATGGACAAAATGTCTTTATTTTATTCATTTATTTTTATGTGGTACTAAGGATCAAAACCACTGCATCACCCATCCTAGGCTAGCACTCTGTCACTGAGCTGCAGCCCAAACCTTAACCTAAATATTGTTTACACAATCTATCAGACAGTTACAGGCAATCAAAACTGTATACAATTAAAAAAAGTATTTACATAAATGATTATAATCTTATAAATATAAGACTAAAAACAATTCATCTGTTCACTTTTATGGGGTAAAGATAACTTTCAACTCTGTCAATATTAATGCATAAAACATGTTTCAATAAGGCATTTGAGTCTAAATCCAAGGTTCAATCTCACATTGTTGTTAGAGTTTCTCTGAACTGAAACGTTTATGTAGCAAAATACATTTTAAAATAAAGAAACTTCTTTATATATGAAATTACACTATTATTTAAAATTGAAATGGATTTTTAATAGTATATCCTCAAAAAAAAAATAAAATACTTGGGAATCAACCTAACAAAAGAGGTGAAAGATTTATACAATGAAAACTACAGAACCCTAAAGAGAGAGATAGAAGAAGAACTTAGAAGATGGAAAAATGTACCCTGTTCATGGATAGGCAGAACTAACATCATCAAAATGGCGATATTACCCAAAGTTCTCTACAGGTTTAATGCGATGCCAATCAAAATCCCAACGGCATTTCTTGTAGAAATAGATAAAGCAATCATGAAATTCATATGGAATAACAAAAGACCCAGAATAGCAAAAGCAATTCTAAGCAGGAAGTATGAATCTGGAGGTATAGCGATACCAGAGTTCAAACTGTACTACAAAGCAATAGTAACAAAAACAGCGTGGTACTGGTACCAAAACAGGCAGGTGGATCAATGGTACCAAATAGAGGACACAGAAACCAATCCACAAAATTACAACTTTCTTATATTTGATAAAGGGGCTAAAAACATGCAATGAAGGAAGGATAGCATCTTCAACAAATGGTGCTGGGAAAATTGGAAATCCATATGCAACAAAAAGAAACTGAATCCTTTTCTCTTGCCATGCACAAAAGTTAACTCAAAATGGATCAAAGAGCTTGATATCAAATCAAAGACCCTGCACCTGATAGAAGCGAAAGTTGGCTCCGATCTACATATTGTGGAGTCGGACTCCAAATTCCTTAATAGGACGCCCATAGCCCAAGAGGTAATAACAAGAATAAACAAATGGGACTTACTTAAACTAAAAAAAATTTTCTCAGCAAGAGAAACAATAAGAGAAGTAAATAGGGAGCCTACATCCTGGGAACAAATCTTTACTCCTCACACTTCAGATAGAACCCTAATTTCCAGAATATACAAAAAACTCAGAAAATTAAACAATAAGAAGATAACAAGTAACCCAATCAACAAATGGGCCAAGGACCTGAACAGACACTTCTCAGAAGAGGACATACAATCAATCAATAAGTACATGAAAAAATGCTCACCATCTCTAGCAGTCAGAGAAATGCAAATCAAAACCACCCTAAGATACCATCTCACTCCAGTAAGATTGGCAGGCATTAGGAAGTCAAACAACAATAAGTGCTGGTGAGGATGTGGGGAAAAGTGTACACTTGTACATTGCTGGTGGGACTGCAAATTGGTGCGGCCAATATGGAAAGCAGTATGGAGATTCCTCGGAAAGCTGGGAATGGAACCACCATTTGACACAGCTATCGCCCTCCTTGGACTATTACCTGAGGACCTTAAAAGAGCATACTATAGGGATACTGCCACATCAATGATCATAGCAGCACAATTCACAATAGCTAGACTGTGGAACCAACCTAGATGCCCTTCAATAGATGAATGGATAAAAAAAATGTGCCATCTATACACAATGGAGTATTATGCAGCACTAAAAAATGACAAAATCATTGAATTTGAAGGGAAATGGATAGCATTAGAGCAGATTATGCTAAGTGAAGCTAGCCAATCCTTAAAAAACAAATGCCAAATGTCCTCTTTGATTTAAGGAGAGCAACTAAGAACTGAGCAGGGGGAAAGAGCATGAGGAAAAGATTAACATTAAACTGAGATGAGTGATATGAGGGAAAGGGAGAGAGAAGGGAAATTGCATGGAAACGGAAGGAAACCCTCATTGTTATACGAAACCACATATATGAGGTTGTGAGGGGAAAGGGGGGGGAAGGGAAAGAACTGAACAACAACAGATGAGGTAGAGAAGGAAGATGGGAGGGGAGGGGAGGGGGGATAGCAGGGGATAGGAAAGGAAGCAGAACACAACAGTCACTATATGGCATTATGTAAACATTGTGAATGTGTAACTGATGTGATTCTGCAATTTGTATTTGGGTTAAAAATGGAAGTGCATAACTCACTTGAATCAAATGTATGAAAGATGGAAAAAATAAAATAAAAAAATAAAAATAAATAAATAAATAAATAAATGAGTTTAGAGCAAGTGAAAAAAAAGACATTAAAGCTTTAAAAAAAGGTAATTATATTAGAATAATAAAAATAAATTCTAGGACAAAACACATCTTTATTAAAGATCTAGAAGCAAAAATCATTTTATATCAATAATATTTTATAAGAATCCCAAAATATATGTTCAAATACTTATCTCATTGAAAGAGTTTTTGACAATATGGAATTGTTGCATCATGTAGATCAATTTATATTTACTTTGCTTACACATATATTAGGACATCAAGAGAATGTACATGGATCTAGATAAAAAGAGATTTGAATCCTACATAATATTTTGCCATTTACTAACAATATCACTATTGACAAAATATTTCTGCAACTTTAAAAAAATTGTAACTAGAAATAAGTAATGATAAAAGTATATATGAGAACTACATAAATAAAATAATACACATATATAATATATGTGTATATAAACATTATTTTAGTTTTTTTCTTAGTGAACAATATCTTCCTGTGATAGACTAATTCAAATGATGCCAATTCCATTCTTATATCCACATATTTACCAATGTAATTTATAAAACCTCTTTTATAGAAAAGCAGCTTACTTCCCCATTTTCAGGATCTGAGTTGACAGTGTAAGTTGCTTTGGCTCTTAGGATATTATAGAAGTCACAAATCACTGTTTCCAAGACTAGGCTCTAAGAAATCTTGCTTGTCCAATCTTTCTTGTCTGTTTACCTTTATCTCACAAACATGGCTAAGCTGGTATGCTGGATGGTGAGACGACTGGAGTAGAGATGATTTGAATTTGAGGACTTACTCAGATTCCTGTACTATTTAAAAAATACAGTCAATATTATTCCAAGTGACAAAAAGACTCAGACTTGGAGCTAATCAGAGGAAAAAAAAATGAGTGCTATAAAGTCTTTCTGAAATCATTACAAATACCCAAATTTCAAATAATATATCATAATATAAGTGTATATGTTTCATTGCATGAAGGTTTTGAAGTGATCTCATTATTTTTAAAATATAAAACTGATATGAATGCTCTAGTTGTGGCTCAGCAGTAGAGAGCTTGCCTAGGATGTGTGAGGCCCTGGGTTTGATTCTAAGCATCACATAAAAAAATCAATAAAATAAAAACATTGTGTCCAACTACAACTGAAATTTATATATAAAAAACTGATATGCTATAAACAAGCGTAATCATTATTTATTAAATTATCATATTTTATTTATTTCTATATAATCTAGCATTATTGCATATTTACACTCCTTTAGGAATTGAATTTTTCCATTGCAATATATTATGTAATTTAACTTTTTTTTCAGTAAAACTACAAAACTAGTACTCTTATATTAAGGAATTCTAACGAGTTAGGCTGTAGAAGGTAAGTTACACAAATTCTTGGAGCTTATACATAAGAAATCAGAGCTTCAAACACAAATGTACTATTACTAAAAGTTTATATTTTAAAAAATTCAAAAAAGACATCATGAGTAGCCTCAAAGAAATAATAATGTAGAATTTTCCCCAATCCTCTTGGGTTCATGAATATAATAATTGTATTTCTCATATATTAGCTCCTGTAGTTGAAACCAGGAGGACTGTGAGCACCCTTTTGGCTCCAAAAAGCAAAATGTGTGCATCAACTCCAACCACTACCACTGGAGGACTCTGGCACTGCCTCCCACACTCTGAATGAGACAGAGAACATGACCTCCAGCACTGCCACCTGGGCAAGTTCTGCAGAGCCTCCATGCACTGGGAGCGGCTCTAGCAACACGATCCTTCCTCCCATCCTGCAGGGCACTCTGTTTCCTGCTGGCTCTGCCTTCCCGCCACGTAGCTCCACTGCACTATCGCTGAGCACAGCCTCACCCTTGACTCAGGGTCATGAAGGACACATTCATGGACGCATGCACAGACCCCTGGTACAGACACAAGCACAGATGCGCTGCAAATGGCTTCTGCGCAGTGGGTTTCCCATGGCCTAGAAGTGTCTGACAGATGGTGGAGAAGCATATGTCTTCAAGTAGGTGAGGTACTTCCTGCTCTGCTCTTGGCCTTGCAGCTTTGTTGTCCTGTTGGAAGATGTAGCTGCCATCCTTTCCGCTTCGGTTCCCAGTGAGTATGTGGGGCAGCCTGGTGCTCACCACTAGGCTCCTGTTGGCTATTATGGATCCATGAGGAGAGATTCAGGTAGGGAGGGTGCAAGTGTATCCAGCAGTTTATGAGGTGCTGCCCCGGCTGGAGTTGCATCCTGGGACCAGAACTGAGTAGGGCAGTGCATGGGGAGGAGGCACAGTGTATCTTTCCCTGTTCATGGAGAGGCAACCTGCTGAGGCCTGTGGGGGAAGGGACCCTTGCTGGAGAGCTCTTAGGAAACCAGGAGCAGTGTTGGGTGGGAGCTCGTTGGGGTAGGAGGTGGGTTCGGTAGGAGCTCCATGGGGTAGGAATTGGGTGGAGTAATGCAGGGGAGGGGAAGCTCCGTGCCTGTCCTTGGAAGGCAGTGACTGAAGGGGTGACCATGCTGAGATTTGTGGGTGAACGTCCCTGACTAGAGATCTTAGGGGACCCGAGCTGGGTTTAGCAGTGCATGCAGAGGAGATGGCCCACTGTGCCTGTTGCTGCTCAGCATTTCCTGGTAACATGCCTGGGCAAAGCCCCACCCTCGAAACACAGGTGCATTCAAGATGCACACATGCTTGGGCAGGCATACAGCAAACTGCATCTGCTATATGAGTTTGCGCGTGGCCAGAAGTGGCCAGCAGGCAGTGGAGAAGCATGTTTCTTCAAGTCCTTGTGATCCTTGCTGCTGGACCCTGGAGGAGAGCCTCAGGTAGGGAGGGCACCAGTATCATCAGCTGTGTGTGGTGTATGGCCCTGGCTGGAGAGGTGTTGGGGGACTGACTGGGTGGGGTAGGTGATAGGTGAGTTAGTGTGTGAGGGGAGGGCATACTTTGCCATTTGCTGTGAAGTGGTGCCAAGAGAGAGTGCTTATGCTGAGACCTGTCGGGGGGCCCACCCTGGCTGGAGAAGGATGGGAGACTGGACCTGGGAGAGGTAGGAACGTGATGGGATAGTGTAGGAAGGGGTTGCAATATGCCTGTCCCTGTGAGGTGATGCCTTGAGGGAGTGCTCCTGGTGAGGCCTCAGGGGATGTGGTCCTGGTTGGAGAGGCTTCAGGGGAATGGAACTGGGCGGGTTAGAGCTAGGTGGGGTAGTTTGTGGGGAGAGGATGCATTGTGCTTGTACCTGTCAGGAGTTTCCTGGAGGGGGCACTCTTTCTGAGGACTCTGGGCACCAGGCCCTCACTAGAGCGGCATCAGGGCACCAGGGGTTCAATTAAGTAGCACATGGGAAGGGCAATTGCTGTGCCTATTCCTGAGAGGCAATGCCTAGAGTGGGTGCTTGTGCTGAGGCCTGTGGCGGTACAGCACTGGCTGGAGAGGCATTGGGGGACCAGAACTGAGTGGGTTAGAGGTAGGAGATGGATGGGGTGTTGCGTGGGGAGGATGGATCTTGCTGAGGCCAATGGGGGCAGTGCCCTGGCTGGAGAGGTGTCCTGGGACTAGGAGCTAGGTGGGGTAGTGTGTGGGGAGCAGGTGCAATATACCTGTTCTTCCTAGGGGTTACCTGGAGGGGGCACTCGTCCTGAGGTTTGTGGGGGTGCATCCCGGACTTGAAAGGTCTTAGGAGACCAGAGCTGGGTGAAGTAGTACCTTGGGAGGAGCACACCTTGTCTGTAGCTGTGAGGCAGTACCTGGGAACATCCTTGTGCACAGCCGCACCCTTGATACACTTGTGCTTACAGTTTGCACACATTTACTGACAAATGTGGCAACTTAGCCCAAACTGCATCTGCACAGTGGGTTTCTGGACAGCCTAAAAGTGGTCTGCAGATGGTACAGAAGCTAGTGCCTTCAAATTGCAGAGATCCTTTCTGCTGATGGCTGCCTGGGCTGCACCATCTGCACGCCACTCCCTCTTGGGGGAGTGAGGCCTGTGGAGAAACAACCCTGGCTGGAGAGGTGTAGGGGGACTAGAGGCTGGGTGTGTAATGGGTGGGGAAGGAGCACACTGAGCCTGCTGTGAGGGAGTACCTGGAGGGGGCAAGAGTACTGAGGTCTGTGAGGAGGGGAAATGAGTCATAGGAGTTACTGCACTGTTTCTGAATGCCCTTGGTGGCAGCAGAGTGGGTGTGGCTGAGGTTGCAGGGAAGTGGGGCAGAGGTGTTTGAGTGCTATTCCTGGGTGCTCTTGGAGGCAGCTGAGTTTGTGTGGTTAAGGTTGTAGGGCTGGTATCTGGCTTCAGTAGTGGGACCCTGTCAGGGGAGTAAGTGTGAAGAGAAACTTTAGGTGGGTGCTGGCCTGAATGGGGAAATGTTGAAGAGAGAGAGCACAACCCCTGGTTTAGAGGGCAGTACAGAAGTGTCATTTTAAAAGCTGTTTTCTTAACTTTATATGCCAGTGTTTTCTTTTGTTTTTTTCCCCCAAAAAAAGAGTAACTCACAAGTTTTCAGTGTAAGTCAATTCTCTACACTGAGTATGTCTAATTTATGCATTTTACTAGTACCTTATATTTTATCACAATTAGCTGATTTCTAATGATTCATTGTTTATATAACAATGACTTCCATATTTTAAATCAATCATTTTTATTGAAACCATTTTTGTAAGTCCTCATTTGCTTCATTTTTTAGTTCATTATTTTCCAATAAAGACAATTTCTCTCTATTGGCATTTTTCTTTATACTGTGCAAAGGGTATATTCATTCTGAAATACTTTGAGGTGTATTATGTCCAGTGTGTCTTACTCATGCCTCATAGAAACCATTATCAGTTGGTTTTGTCTTAATATTTGTGAATAACTGTGCAGTTTAAATGCTCAGGTTTTTAAGGAATTTGTCTAATGTCTTCTGATGATATGTTACTCTGTTAAGACATGCATTTCATAAGTACATGTCTTTGTAAAAACACATATATATCATGTCAAAGTTTTTTGTTCACATAACCAGTTATAGTAAGAAAGTTTTTTTCTATTTTTCACTTCATCATATGATATATTTGAGCATCTGTTCATGTAAAAAACGTGGGAATTTATTGAATATATGATCATCATTCTGATAAAAAGAGCTGATAGTAAAGTTAGGATTAATTTTCATTTTTACTGCAGGTTATATGTTATAGCTAGGTTTTACTTAGAGGTTTTACAAGTTAACATCAAAGTAGGCAATTAAGAATACTAACATTAACAAGTACTATTATAATTAATTCTTTTTTGCATTTGGTATTTCACAATGGGATTGAGAACTACATAAGGATTATCATTTCTTAGAAGCTATTGAAAGTATAGCAGCTTAATAAATATGCCTAGATGCAACCAAGCTTACAAATTTTAATTGAAATAATAAAACTCTGATATCCTGGGCTATGGTTGTAGCTCATTGGTAGAGCACTTGCCTGGCATGTGTGGGTTACTGGATTCAATCTTCAGCACTACATAAAGATAAAGTAAGGATATTTTGTCCACCTATAAATAGTATATGAGTATGTGTGTTTGTGTATGTATGCTCTGAAATTCTGTCACCTTTTCATTTTCAATTATATAGAATACATTTCTGAGTGTTGATTATATATGTATAAGTTCTTTTCATAGTTTTTGCTATTTAGAATACCCCAAAATGCAAATGAGTTCTCTCATGTTTAAACTAAATGTGTAAATTTTGGTTTTCCCACAGGAGTTCTGTGTGGCATCCCATGGCCTCCAAGCCCCTGCTAATGGTTTAGTTTAGGATGAGGATGGTAAGAAATAGATAAAAGTAATGCATACTTGATTGTTTTTTTTTTTTTTTTGGTTCATATGAGTTATACATGACAGGAGAATGTATTCTGATATATCATACAAAAATCGAGTATAACTTCTCATTTTTCTTGTTGTACATTTTGTAGATTTACAGTGGTCATGTAATCATATATGTACATAGGGTAATAATGTCTAATTCATTTTACTATTCTTCGTACCCCCTTATCCCCCTCTACTCCCTACACTCTCCTTTGCATTATCAAAAGTACCTCTATATTTCCCTAGAGGGCATCCTCCTATTGCAGTCTCCCAACTCATGAGCATTACAGTTGTGCACCACTGTGCCTGGCTTTTCTTCTCATTTATTCTGACATCCCAGGCAATATTCCTTCTCTCAAAGTTGCATTATGATTAACACATGCTAAGTACATAGTAATATGTTACAATGTGACCACTTTAACTCATGGGCAGTATCTTTTATCATTTCTTTATTGTAAATATAATTTAAAAAATTTCCCTTCTAACTCTTTTCAGTTGTGCAATGCATTATTTTAGCAATATTCAGCCTCCACTGTCATAGAACACCAGAACTTATTCATCCTAACTGTAATGGTGTTCTGGTTGACCAAACATTCTCCATCTTCTCACCCTCCACACTCTTCCCAGCTTCTGGTAACAACTATTTGCCCAACTTCTATGAGAATGACTGTTGCAGATTTCACATATAAGAGGAATCAGGTAATATTTGTTTTTATGTGCCTGGCTTATTTTATTTAAATTAATATCCTCCGTGTTCATCTCTGTTGTTGCATATGACAGGACTTTGTTTAATTTTGTGGTCACATAATATTTCTTTGTATACATCAAATTTTCTTCATCCATTTGTTAGTTTCTGGGCACATCTATTGTTTTCGTTTTCTGACTATTATAAACAGTGCTACAATCAATAGGGTAGTGAAGTGTTTCTTTGCTATGCCAATTTCATTCCCTTTTTTGTACACCCAATAGTAGGATCACAAGATTATGTGGTAGCTCTACTTTTAGTTTTGCGAGGACTCTCCATACCCATTTCTATATTAACTGAACTGATTAACATTCCAACCTCCAAGCTCCTCAAAAAATGGTTTTTGTGTCTTGCCTACCATATGTATTACAATACTTTCCCTAATATTTAGGCTTTTCAAGTATGAAAATATCTACCTAGCCAAATCATTATCTCACTGTCATCAATACTGTCATGTAAATACAAAGAAGTTTTTTTACAACTGTTTCTCAAACAATGACAGTTTCTGTCTGGAATTTTACTAGATATTTATGCAACAATATCTTTGACTTTCTCAATCATTTACATAGTTCATTCCAGTATATTTAATTTTAAGTTTCAACACTGCATTTGGATTTGTCATTTTTACTTTACCATATTTTTTAATAGTGCCTCAAATTTGCCTTTTAATCTCAGAGTAAATATATATATATAGTTGTTGTTGTTGTTTTGTTTTGTTTTGTTTTTAGGTGATGCTGCTGGGGATTGAACCCAGGCCCTTGTGTATGTGAGAAAAGAACCACACCAATTGATTTATATCCCCAGACACAGACTATATTATAAAAATAGATAGATTGAATTTATGTTTTGAGATGCAAGAATAAATAAAATGGCCATGTGAGTCATAAATAAACCAAAAGAACAATTTGATATTATTCAAAATAATAACATTAAAATGATATAAAATTAAGATATTACTAGTAATTCAAATGTCTATTTTTCTAGCACTTAAGACAAATATTCTAATCACCAAGAAAATGAGCACATGCATTATTACATAGGTAGTATATATATTCATGTAAGGTCTAAGAATTTTTGCCTTTTATTTGGTGCTAAAGTTAGGAAAAATCGCACATTACTATTGATGCAATACTTAAAAAAAATTCCTGTAGGTTATTTTCTTTTGGGCTGGCATAGTAAGAATTTGTAGCAGACAGTGCATTAAATTATTGAGGTATAAATTTGCATCATAGAATCCTCAAGATTTATATTTAATATGTGAAAATATTTTGAGATGCATAATCTATTTTTATTTCATCAACATACTGTTTTCTTAAGTAATGTAATTATGAGCCACACAAACAAAAATATTCTACAAAGATTACAATGAAATGAAGAGAAGTAAAACAATTTTATTAAGCATATAATATTCAATGTTCACAATTGAACATCAAATTTATTAATTATCATATCTTGACACTTTTAAACTTTATTTTCTAACACAACTTATATTATTCAATATATCTTATACAAAAAGTATAATTCTGATAATGTTTTTCTAATGTTTTCCAGCTAAAGCTGGAAATATTTCTGAATATTTCTCTGTTTGTGTGTTTTTATACATACAAATATATGACTATGTGTGAGTGTGTGTGTGTGGGGTAAAATTTGAACTTAAAAATGAAGTATCTTATATTAAATAGTTAATAATCAGAAAAATGAAAATTGAGAATGTACAATCTGCCACTACTTTCATTAATATCTGCTTGAAGTTTGAATATCAGATATTGATATCAGTAACACAGTGAGACTGATTTGGGCAAGATAACCAATATGATATGTATTTTTAGAAATTTAGAATATCAGCTGTATTTTTCTTTTATTCTTTTAGTTTTTCTTTTATTCTTTTTATCTAATTTTTTTACACTTTTCAAAGTATATACTATCACCACCTCCTTTTCTCATCTCTTATAGATACCAAATAGTTTGTTTAGAAAATTCATAATGTATTCTCCAATATATTACATGATCTTAAAAGTTTGAGAAAAATGTGTTGAACTCTTTGAACATTTTTTTACATTTTGTGAATTTTTTTTTTAATTTTAAATAGGATGTATGTAATGAGGGTAATATTTCTATATTTCAATGTTGAAATTTTTAAAGATCTTAAGCACAGTACTTGTTGTAATATACAGCTATATACATACAAGAGAATATCATTAATTTGAAAATATAGGACATAATGGAAATTAGATAGGATAATTGGAAGTTCAAGTACAGTCTCCACAACTCTGTGAGAATATTTCTCTAAAATGGTTCCATTTGTATCATTGAAATAAAATTTGGGAGATCTGCCTCAGTAGTAGTGCACCCCTGGTTTCAATCTCCAGTGTTAGAAAAGATATGAATACAAATAAATGAAAAAAGAACCAATTAGTTAATAACAGTTTCATGAAATGAACATGTATTTTCTAAGATAACCTATTAAAGACTTTTTTTATTTAGGTGGAATAAAGAAAAGGATAAGGCTATTTTATCCTATAGATAATATTTTACAATTTATAGGATTTACTTTCATAACTTTTATATTTCTGAAAAATTTGTATATTACTTTAATTATTTATATTTCTGTTTGTTAATAACTACTTATTATCTGATTATATTTAGTGTATAGTGTGCATGATTGAGCCAAAATTATTAGATAGTATCAATCATAAATATCACTTAAGAATAATAATCTGGAGGCTTACTAAGGCTTGGGTATGAGTGAAAAATATTGAAGTATGAAAATAATAACAAGAACTTTGGAAAATGTTTATTTTTTCTCTCTCTCTGATTGATATACGAATCTATCTGTATGCCTATTTAGAAACATGTTTGATTGGATATTGAAAAAGAAATTTTATATTGTTGCTTTTTATATGACAAGAGAGGAAACAGTCAACTTGTCCTTTTTGAAGGACCAGAAGATGTGTGTTCTGTCATGTCAATAATCAAAATTTGAACCATTTGCTATTTGGGAAATGAGGCAATTTACTTATTTTCTTTCTGTTTCTTTATTTTTCTCTAAAAGGTAGCAACAAATATAGCAGCTTTTTTATACTATTTTTTATTACTTTTAAATAAATGATGTGGAGACAGCTGACATATGTAGACAGGGCCTAACAAAAATAACAGCGATACTTGCCACTGTCATCCATCTCACGGTCCTTTGTTGTCCTATTACTACAGTGATTGTAAGACCAGAGAGATTTAATTCCTGATAGTATATGTGATCTAAAGTGTGAAAGCTAATCTTTCTGGGTTTGGTTTGTCATAATTCAGTTGGTGATGAATAGTACCTTTCCTGGACAGATGTTTGAAAAATTATAGGCATTGTTCATACAATGTTGGGTGACATTCTTAGAACATGTTCAACTTAAGCTATTTGAAATGTTATTACTAACAGCCTCCCAAATTGTCTTCATGACACCTATTTTCTGTAGCTTTTCCTATTATTTTCACTTTCATCAGAAATTTCTTTCTAAAAATAAATTTAATCTTGTCACATTTCTTCAGATGTACCTTTAGGATAAAACTAAAAAAAAAGGAAAATAACAATATAATGAATTTATTTTCTTAGCTAATAAGCTAAACATATTATACTAGTTTTCTAATTTAGTCTTTCCAGTGATTCTTTAATAGATCTGATTGTTTATTTTCCCCAATTTTAACTGCTGAAAAGACTGGCAGAAGTAAGGTGAATCATGTCCTAGTGGCATCATTTTCACTTTCTGATTGAGACCTAACGAAGAATCTGTCAGTGATTTCTGCTCTTTGCAACTTAGAGTTTATCCTGCTTTTATGCACTGAAAAGAAATACTAAAAATAAAAGAAATGCCTTGTTACACATCTTGATTAAGGGAATATAATAAAAACCCTATGTATAAGCAGTCTGATATAAGGTAAAAATTCTTTTTAATATCTACATCAGTATTTCTGGGAATAATTCTAAAATGTCATCTAAGGTATTGAAAAAAAGCTACAATACTTCACTTAAAAAATAGCACTGATATTGTTTTTGAGGAAAAGATGAACACTGAATATATTGTGAATTAAAAATAACTTTTAAGGTTAAGCTATAAAGGACAATAGTTAAATCGTATAAATTTAATAAAAAAATATTTTTATAGGATGCAAAAGTATGATCAAGCACAACTAATTATAATAGAGATACCTGGAAAATAAAAGGGATTAGTTCTACCAAATATTTAACTGTATCATGATACTATTGTAAAGTATTATAGAGTGGAAACAAGATAGCAGATATATTATATGAGAATAACAATGGAGAACTAGAAATTTTCAAATTCTTTTGAAAATGTATCTGATAAATTTATTGTAGAACTTGAAATTTTTAATTCTATTAATTTCATTTCTAGAAATCTTGAATGAAGTTTGAGGAAAAAAAGGTGTGACATTTTATGGATGAGCACGTGTATTGTAAGTTAAACAATAGAACACATTATGTTCAAGTTCTTACAGGTATGACATTAAGCACCTTGCAGCAGAAAAACAATTGTAAGTAAATTCTTCCCAGTGACATTATCACCTGTGTCTTTAATAGCACTGCATTAGCATCTCAATAATGTTTAGAATCAATGCACAATTAATGAAGGATGACAATGATTTTAATTCAATTTTTTATCTGCTTTCTTTAGAAATTCAGCAATCTTGTGTGGGGATATGTAATTTTCCTGGGAGTTACATAACAAAATGCCACAAACTGTGTAGCTAACAACAGAAATTTATTCTCTCAAAATTCTAGCATTCAGAATCTGAAATCAAGGTGTAAGCAAGGCTGTTCTCCTTCTGAGACTCTGCGTAAAATTTATCATTTCCTCTTCCTAACTTTGGTAATAACCCTTAATTCCCCTAAATTTTGTCAGCTTGCAGCTGCATCACTCCAATCTGCTTCTGTTCTCACAGGTCCTTCCCTTCCCATTATCTTATTATATATAGTCCTTCAATTTTATTGGTTTAGGGGCAATATTAATTCCCTCATCCTTATTGCATGTAATAAAAACATAATGGATTTTACCATCTTAGCCCTTTTTTTAAACTCACAGATTAATTTTGTTTAAATTGTATTTTAAAATCAACAACTTAGAAGAATGACAGGCTTATTGCATGTTTTATTTTACAATCCCAAGCACTATTAAGTACCCCATTTAGTAATGCCATTTGAATATTTTAAGTTATTGTTTGGTATTAAAATATGCTGGAATTTTAAATCTATCATTTTCAGTTAAGATTGAATTAATTTAAATTGTACTAAAGAAAAATAAAATAGAAATTTCTTTAAAAATAACATCTTAGATATTTTAAGTGTGTAATAAAGTAATATTAACAATTCACATTGTTGGAACAACCTAGGTGCCCTCAATAGAGGAATCAATGAAGAATCTATGATATATATATATATATATATATAAAATACACACACACACTCACACACACACACAATGGGATATTACTCAACCTTAAGGAGAATGAACACGTGGCATTTGCTTGTTAAGTGATGGGACTGAAGCTATTATGCTAAGTGATAAAAACCAGTCTAAAAAAGGCAAAGTTTTGTCTCTGAAATCTGGATGCTAACCTGTAACAAGGGAGAAGATGTATAGGAGTTCACTGAATTGGAAAAAAGGAAATGAAGGGGAGGGGCGATGGGAATAGAAAAGACAGTAGAATGAATTGCATTTGATACTTCTTTGCTCATATGAACACATGACCAGTGTACCTGCACAAGAATGGAATAAATATGGAAATGGCTTGTACTCCATGTATGCATAATATGTTAAAATGCACCCTAAGGTCATGTGTATGTGAAAAACAAATTTAAAAAAGGAAAAATAATATTATATGGTTTTTTTATTCAAATTAGCACTTCAGGCTGTCATTGATGAGAAATAAAATAATGCTTTTTGATAAATAAAAAGAATCTGTATTTGCATATTTTCTTTTCTCATATATGGTCATTTGCTTTTTTTGTTATTGCCTAGCATTCTTTTGTTTCCACTTGAAAGTATCCCTGTAGGAATTCCCATAAAGTAGGTCTAGTGGTAATTAACTCACTCAGGTGTTTTTTTTTTTCCAAAAATGTTATTTTTCTTAATTTTTAAAGGAAAGTATTGCTAGTGTTCTCTTGTTGTTTTTCAAATTGTTTTTAATTTTTGTGTGTGAATCTTTTTTCTTTGAAAAATTGTACATCATCTCTGAGCTAAATTTTTTTTCCAAAAAAATCTGCTGATCATTTTCTGGAAGCTCTATCATAGGAGATAAATCACTCTTCACTTCCTGTGTTCAGAATTCTTTATTTTTATTTAATTTAATTAAATTTTTTTAGTTGCTGCTAGACTTTATTTATTTATTTATTTATATGCAGTGTTGAGAATTTAACACACTTTTATTTATTTATTTTTATGTGGTGCTGAAAATCAAACCCAGTGCCTCACACATGCCAGGTAAGTGTGCTACTGAACGTCACAGCCCCAGCCCATCAAAAATATTTATTTTAAAATTTTGATGGTTACAATTTTCCTCACTGTTGTTCCTTTGTGGATTCTTCTTAATTATTGTTCTTTGGGCTTCTTGAATTTGGGTATCCATTTTTTTTTCTCAGAATTAAAAAACAAATTTCTATTACTTTTTCAAGAGAGTTCTCCTCCCCCTTCTCTTTCTCTTCTTTAGAGATACACGCAAAACACATATTGGTCCTTGTGATGTTGTCTCATAAGTCTCTTACAGTTTCTTCACATTTAAAATTTTATTTTATTTTATTTTATTTTTGTTCTATCAGTATTTCAAAAAGCCTGTATTTGAGTTTAATGACTCACTCTTGTGCTTGCTCATGTCTGTTACTGAACAGTCTAGTGAATTTTTTATTTAAATTATTGTTTTATTTAGCTTTTTATACTCTCTTGTTGGCATTATTATAGTTTACATGTATTTTCCTGATTTTGTGTAGTTTTCTTTTTAATATTATTTTTTTTATTTGTAGTTGGACACAGTGTCTTTATTTTCTTTATTTTATGTGGTGTTGAGAATTGAACCCCGGGCTTCATGCATGCAAGGTGAGCACTCTACCGCTGAGCCAGAATCCCTGCTCTTTTGTGTAGTTTTCTGACTGTATTCTCTCATAAAACCTGTAGGTACTTTTAAGAAGACTATTTTTCATTTCATGAAATTATTCATAGACCTTCAAAGTCTTAAGATTCCTCTTTATAGAGTTTTGTTATTTGATTTATTTGTGTTTCTATGTTTCTTCATGTGTCTTGTCATTTCATATATATATATATATATATATATATATATATATATTTGCATTTGAAAAAACAGCTACCTCTTCCAGACTTTGTGAATCAGTTTTGTATGGGGGACAAGTTTCACAAAGTAGTCAGAAATTGTGGAAGCCCCTCAAAACTTTTATGGGGGTAGTTTTTTAGTTCTTTTCTGGACTTTAAATATGATTTCTAAATTAGACAGGTTTGCTGCTTTTTAAGGAAGGCCTTGTACTTTCTTTCTTCCCATGGTGTCTCATTGTAGTATTGTAGAGTCAGTTCGTCAGATGCGTAGACAATCCTTTTGAGCTCCCTTTCTGGTTTTGAGCCCATCTCAGGTACTGAAAGTAAGAGATTTTCTCATAAGAGCCTTGAGACAATTGAGACAAATCATTCCCTTAGACACCTGTCTCTCCCTAAACAACACCTAGAATATTGGAGGCATATCCACCCTTACTTCTAAGAAAGTAGTCATGAATTATGTTTGTCCTGTTGGGTTGGGCATGCGGTTGACAACAAGTGAAAGGAAATCGCTTTTTCTCTTCTTTAAATGAAACTTTGTATTCTGTGGAATACCCCAATTTCATAACTGGCTTCTGGAATGTTCTTACAGTATCACTGGACCATAATCTTGCTTTGTCAATGTTTGTGCAGAAGTGAGGTCTGGCGGTATCTACTCTGAAAAATTTCAGAAAACATTCATGAAAAACATTTAATTTTAATAAAAGTCAATACTAGGTTATTCATATAATGTGACTTTAATTCAAGTATAATTTCTTATATGTGAGTTACATTATAGCATAACCTTCATTTTATGAAAAAGCTTAAATACTTTCAGGCACTTTTATCTTGTGACCCATTGAGTAACTACAAAAAATAACATCATGATAGTTGTGGTATTGTTTAAACATCCTAAATCTGTTGGGTTTTTCAAATTGAAATATTCTCCTAAAATATGTAACATATATTTTTCAATGCTGAATAGCTGAATATATCTAATTAAAGTCATGTAATCTCCAAATTTATAACCCAATTTTCTCAAAAAAGGTAAGTCAAATAGCATGTTTTTTCTGAGCTGTGAAATCAAGAAATCTGACTATTACATTTAAGGTTTTTATATTCTAAGGTGTTAGATTATAAACCAAATCTGAAATCAATAGAATTCTGGAAATTTGAGGAAGATAAATTTTGAGAATATTGGCAACATAAGAAGTGCATTCTACAGCAATTCTGGAACATCAGATCAAACGTGAAGTTTCTCTTCAATGCTTCTGTTGACTTTCTATTCCTTTTACTTTTACTCCCCTTACCAGCTTTGCCATTTTATACCTATTATTACCATTTAATAGAAACTTCATGATTTAGAGTGCCTCACATTTTTTGTCTTCCTAACTAAAAGCCATCATATAATTTAGATATTGATCTTTGTTTTTCTAGCATACTGACATATCATGAATTGGGTTTTTTTGTGTGTGAATTCATGAAATAAATTACTTCCTTTTACATTTAATGTTTTCACATTCATTGTAAAATCTACCTAATACACACATTTTATGGTTGAAGGTTTGTAAAATATCTTGCCTGAAACCAAGAAATAAGACACTGGATCTAGTTTCCCTAATAATAAGTAGGTCCTTATTAACAGAATTTATACTTTTTCACATCCAAATCAGCATCATAGAAAAGAAAAATCTACTATATGGAACATGCTGTGGTGATAATAAATTTTAGGCTGAGGAAAATTGAGGAATTTTCTCATAGTTTTAAACATTAATTTTTATCTTACATAAATGTCATAGTCATACTCTGGAATGCTTTTCTAACATAACAGTGAAGGATGTGGTATTAACTATGAAAATTATTTCCAGTTGTGTATTTTGTTAGATGGTTTTTGAAAATATGTTAAAGTCTCTGAACAATTTTTTTGATTCTGAAGTTATCATTTACATATTCATTGGAACTTAATAAAGTTAATTATTCCAGAGTGTGTTAAGAACTTATAAATCATCATCATGCCCATCCTTCATTTGAGAGAAAAGAGGTAAAAAACTGAAAATCAAGAAACCTTCTTAAATACATGACAGAAATTAGGTTCTATGACCAAGAGATGTTCTTGAAACTGGAGAGGTTGATGAATACACAGAACCATAGCTTTTAAGGAACAGAAGACCCTGGAGCAGAAATGGGGGAATGGTTGAGAAATGCTGTTGTTTTGTGTGAAATAGCTTGAGAGCAATAAACTCCTGAGAATTCAGCCTTCCTGTTCATGAAGAGTTGTACCTCCAAGAGCTCTTACAAAATTAATGGTAAAACTCTGAAAAAATCTCTTGTTTTCAAAAGCATCACAGAAATTCAGCTGTGTTGAATATGCTCACGGTAAAGAAACCATTGTGAGAGATTTTTAGGGCATTCGTTTTTCTCTGCCTGCCCACAGAGGAAAGCATTTTGTCAGAGCTTGTGAAAATGTGCTTGTAGGGAAATCACTCCAGCCACTTCAAGCTTTTCTCACATCAACAGGCAGGTTTAGGGGTGAGAGGGAGTTGAGAAACTTGAGAAGATTGCAAACCAGTGACAGGTGCCCACTGAACCAGGGTTTTGTAAGATTTTTCCATGATTTTTGTCTACTCATGAATTGAGATAACAATGGTTAATATGCTACACATTGTGAGAATTAAATTATGTGTGTCAAGTTGCGTAAGCGTGGTACTTAGTGTTTTAGATGTTGACGTGAAGGCATTTTTAAGTTATGCTTAATATCTACAATCAGTTTATTTTAATGAAGGACACTAGCCCCATTAATGTGTGTGGGTCTCATCAAACCAGTTAAAAGGCTAAACAAAAATAAAAAGTTTTCCTGGGAAAAGAATTTTATCCCATTACTGTAACACAGAAATCCTGCATGAATTTCCAGTTTGGCAGAGTTATGATTACATTCTGACTTGTGAGCGGTGAACAATGGTTTTTATTACATGGTTAGAATCTCAGAAATCTAGCAATAAAGAATTATAGGGAAGAGGTAAGTGGACCCCTATCTCTGAATGGGTTAAAAAAATAAAAATATTTGTGAGAGAAAAATAACTATGTACTGTTTTTTCATATCACAAATATTTGGTATTTTTAGAAATATTATTTTGCAGATGTATGCCCTTACCTCTGTACATTCTCTGACTCTTCTGGAATATGAACATTTTTGTCCAGGAATATTTTCTCTCTGGTAAGAATAATGATGATGATGATGATGATGATGATAATTATGATCATAAAAATGATATCCCTTCTTTCAGCGGGTTTTGAGTTAGTTTTACTTGGCAATCTTAAATTGAAAGCACAAATTAAAACAATAAATGAAAAATTCAAAAAAATAATTTAAAAGACATTTTCTTTCTTAGTTAAGAAATTTTACAAGTTTATTCAAGTTTTATTATTTATGTGAACTTTAAATATTTGAGATGGAAAAATAAATGAATTTGCATAAAGATTATATTAATAGTAATGAAAGATAGAAAATACACAAACAATATTGCTGAAAACGTGGAACCAGAAAGTTGCAAAATATTTTACTTTAAACAGAGAGGAAAAATTCTAATTTTATAGAAAAATTTCTAACATGAGAGTAATATAATCATTTTTGATATCAACATAATTGTATTTAAAGATTCATTTGATGCTACAATGTAATTTTATTTTATTAAACCCCATGAAGCTCGTAGTTGGTTTTCTAGTTTATAATTATGCAGGGAGTAAAATTGCAAAATTAAAATTGATAACATGAACTATAATGTCTTTTTTTTATTAAAAACATGTATAGGACTAAGTTGATAAGAAAATTGTGTTCTTTTAAATTTCTAGATGATATGTGATTTTAATTGTAATAATACATATTTCCCATGTAGGAAAATTATCAGTAAAATCAGAAATATATTTCAAAATTTAAAAATATAAACATTTTTCCAATCACAAATTTAAAAGACATGTTAACATTATGTATTTTCATTTTAAAATAATACAATACCTAAATTTCATATATTACTTTGAGTGTTATCTGCTTCATATTTTGTTTAATAGATGCATGTCTGACATCATGTATATTTAGATGTTTTTTTTTTAAATTACCTGGTATTTAAAATATCTATATAAAATATTTAGTTTTATTTTTTTAATTTCTTTGCTACATATGGTGATGGGAATTGAACATGGGTTTCATGCTTGGTAAACTCTCTACCATCTTAGCCACATTCCCCACCCTGAAGTTTATTGTGGAGAGATAGGATTTTGTTATATGATTTAAGCAATTAGCTGGGTGATGTTCTTATATACTGATACTAGCGTTAAATAGTTTTGCGAGTATAAAAAATATCATGCAGCTAAAGAAAAATTGATGAATTCAGAAGCCTAAATTCATAAAGTTTAAATTTTTATGCATATATCTTAACAGGTTAAAAATATGTTCTATACAAACTTACTACAAAATTTCCCTAGGAGACATGTTATTGCTCTGCAAAAGGCTTTTGAGTAGAATTCAGTGGTAACACTACAGAATTCAGAATCAGGGTAAGTGCTAAGTACTTTCTTTTGAGCATGTGGACCTAAGCTATTGGCAGTTAACTGTTCCCAACTGGCAACTGGTCTTGTGTAGCTCTTAGAAAATTCAAGTTAAAACTAACTATAACCTTTATTCAAACATTATTTACAGGTTTGGCAAAAAGTACTTGCTCCCCACATCTGCATATTCCTGAAAGTTTGGACATTGTCTTAGTTTACTTTTTATTCCTAAAATTTCTTTAGTTGTGAGGCAAATAGAAATTAACAGATTTGTTTGAGAAAATTTTTTCACTCAGTTGATAATGAGTCAACATTTCTAAAAAAAAAATTCCTTAATTATTTTTTAAAATTAATTTTGATAGCATCATTTATCTTTCAGAATTTTGTATACATTATTTCAAGCTCTCCTAGTTTTTAAAGGTCTAGCTTGAAAAATCAGCTAAAATCATTTGTATTTAGTTCTAAATATGACCAGTAATTTTTTTCTAGCTACTTTTAAAACTCCATTCTTTTTCTGTAGATCCGGCATTAATCTACATCTATATCTATATATCTATATATATCTATCTCTATATCTATCTCTATCTCTATATCTATCTATCTATCTATCTATCTATCTATCTATCTATATATATATCTTTATTTATTTATTTTTATTTGGTACTAAGGACTGTACCCAGTTCCTCAAATGTGTGAGGCAGGCACTCTATCACTGAGTTAGAGCCCCAGGCCCAAGGTTAGGCATTTTTTATAATAATGTACCTTGGAATGAGTTTGTTGCAATTTTGTATATTTGGAGACCTGTATGCCTCTTGTATTTGATTTTCCATTTATTTTTTTTATTATATTTGCAATTTTTTTCTTTTTATTTCATTGAAAATGTTTTTCATTCCTTTAATTTGTACCTCAGAGTCCCTATGAATCTTAGATTTGACCTTTTATATTACCCCATATTTTTTGAAAATTCTGTTCATGTTCTCTTAACATTTTTTCTCTATGATCAAGTTTCTTTGCCATGATTATGTATATTGCCTTTTTAACCTCAATATCTATTTTTCAGATGATCTAGTCTGTTGGTAATGTTTTCATTGTATTTTTAATTTGGTTTATTGATTCTTCAATTTCAAGAATTTTCAACTGATTCTTTTTCAAAATCTGTATCTCTTTCTTGAGATAACCTTTAACTATTTATATTTTCTGTCTGATTTCAATTCTTACATCATCATTTTACCTCTTAGATCATCTTATCTATGAACTTTCTAAATTCATTCTTTGACATTTTCTGCATGGTAGTATAAGTGGAGTCTATTGTTGAATCTTTCTGTTTTGTTATATATATTTTCTTCTCTTGATTTTTCATATTGTTTATGTGTCTGTCCATCTATTCAAATGAATCTGAAGAAGTGGGTTTTCTATTCTACCAGCTTTTAGTTATCTTGTATGTTTCAGGTGCCTCAGAGATTAGGAGGAGTCAAATAACTGCAAAACCTATTCATATAACATATAGAATTAAATTAAGTACTTAGTCCCTATTATGAATTCTACAATGTTGTTTGACACAATAAACAGAAATTGTAGGGTCATCAATTACTATCAGTAAAGATAGTAGTTAATCATGAATTATGACCATCATAAACTCAAACAATTGAATGACTTTCAGTGTTTTAACTGCTTTTGTAGCATTAGTCTCGGGGTCTGACATTTTACAAACTAACAAGTGGTAAGTGGAGTTAAAATATAGAGGTAATTAAGAGGAAAAAAAGAAGGTATCAGGAAGACAAAGATATGCAATTTCAAAATAGGGATGATTGGATGATTTATAGACAACATTGGGTGCATTTTTTATGAAAATGAAGAGAAGAAATAGAAGAAAAGAAAAATTAGCAGAAGAGTGAAAGATAGAAAAATGAGTCTGTATTCTGTTGGCTTATCTTCTATTATTCATAGATTTTTAAATTAATGCATTATAGACATATACAACATCGAAATTTACCATGCTTTATTCATAGATGTACAGAGAGAGTTTCATCCTACTGTTCATCCCTCTGTTCATCCTCCCTGCCTTTCCTATAAAACCTTCCTGCACTCCAAAGATATCTTCACTATTTTTGTTGAATCCCCCTTTTCCCTTATGTGATCAAGTATTCACATACGAGGGGAAACATTCAACCCTCAGCTTTCTGATTGTTGCTTATTTCGCTTAGAATTGTGTTCTAATTTTATCAATTTTCCACCTTGTGTCATCACTTCATTTTTCTTAAGTACTAAGTAAAACTTCATTGTGTATATACACCATGTATTCTTTATACATTAGTCTGTTGATGGGTATGTGGGCTGGTTCTATAATTAGATTATTATGAATTATGTTGCTATAAACACAAAAGTGTCTGTGTTTTAATAGTATGCTGATTTCATATATTTGAATATATACTAAGGAATAGGACAAGTGGGTCAGATGGTGATTATATTCCAAATTTTGAAAGAGATATTCATCCAGGTTTCCAGGATGGCTGTACTAATTTGCAGCCCTACCAACAGTGCACTAGTGTACATTTTCCCACACATTTTTTTTTCTTTTTTAAATTTATTTTCAGGTTAATGTACAGTAAATTGTATTTTGACATATTATACATATATGGACTATAACTTTTCAATCTAGTGCTATATTTACTGTTGTATTACACAGGCTGTTTATTCATTTAAAACAAAAGAATGTTATATCTGTTTCATTCTACTGTTTTTTCCTACTTTCCCTTCATCCCCCTATGTCTACTACAAAAAAATTATTCTTCTTTTCCCCCAAATGTTCTCCTTGATATGTGTATCCCACCACAATATTCTTGATAACTGATATTTTGAGTGGAATGAGATAAAATCTGCATGTAGTTCTTTCTGAATTCTATAGCTTTATTGAAGAATAGGGAAAGAGCAAGGACACAATAATAAAAGACTTTCTCTTCCTTGAAGTTTTCACTTGCATTTCCCTGATTCTTAGAGATGTTGAATATATATATATTTGTTCAGATTTGTGGCCATTTAGTAATTGAGGGTTACATTATTGTAGTTTTTTTATTCTGTATATTAATTTCCTGAGGATAAGATGAAAAATATTTTCTCTCATTGGTAGGATCTCTGTTCACATTCTTGTTTTCTTCATTGTGTAGAAGTTTTGAAATTTGATTTCATCCCACTTATTGACTCTTAGTTTTAGTTCTTGTGCTTTAGAAGTCTTGTTAAGTTGATGATCTTGTCAATATGATCGAGTTTGGGGCCACATTTTCTTTAAGCAACTGCAGAGTTTCTGGTTTAATTCCTATGGCTTTGATCCACTCTGAGTTGGCTTTTGTGCAGGGTGAGAGGGATCAAGTTTTATGTTTTTCTACATATGGATATCCAGTTTTCATAGCACCACTTGTTAAAAGTTTATCTTTTCTCCAACATATATTTTTGGCACCTCGTCAAAAGTGAGGTCTGTTTTGGTGCAACTATAATGTTGTTTTTCTTAGTAAATGTCTGTGACATAATTGGATACCTGGTACTGTGAAGCTCCCAGCATCACTCTTCTGGTCCAGGATACATTTGGGTGTTCTACGTCACTTCTGTGTCAAAATGAATTTGAGATATGTGTTTTGTCTGTGTGTTGTGAAGAATGTCTGTGTTGTGAAGGATGTCATTGATATTTTGATTGGAATTGTACTGAGTCTGTTCACTGGCTAAGGTAGTATGACCATTTAGATAATACTAACTTTGCTTATTCAAGAACATTGGAAATATGTTCACTTCTTAAGGTTGTCTTCAATTTGTTTTCCCTCGCCATTTTATACTTTTCATCATTGAAGATTTTTGTCTCCAAGGTTAGATATTTTCCCAAGTATTTTGGCTTTTAGGGTTTTTTGAATGAGACATTTTCCCCAAATGTTTTGAAGCATGTTTGCTATTGCAATATAGGAATGCAGTTGATTTATGTATTATGTTCTTGTATCATCTCCTTTAGTAGATTTGTTATCAGCACAATAAATTTTCTTATGAAGCATTTTAAGTCATCTAAGTAAAATGTTCAGGTCATCAGTATACAGAGGCAACTGGACTTCTTCTTCCCTATGTGTAGGCCATTAGATTTATTCTGTCACCTGTTTGCTCTGGCTAGGGATTCAAGAAATGGTAAAAATTTACTTCCTTGTTTTGTTTTTGTTTTTAGAAAAAATGTTTTATTTTTTTAATTCATTCTGATGTTTGCATTTGGTTTCACATATACAGCTTCTACAATTTTGAAGAAATGTCCTTATATCATTAGTCCCTCTGGTGTTTTGGACCTGAATGGGTTAAGAGTATTGTGAACAGGCTTTTCTGAATCTATTGATAATCTCATAGGATTTATGTACTTAAATTTGGTTACACAGTAATTTTTTTTGTGTGTATGCATGTAATTATTATTATTATTATTATTATTATTTTTTTTTGTATTGGAAATTGAACCAAGGCATGATTTACCAATTAGGTTTATATGCCACTATACACTTTTAAATTTTTCTGCACTTTTTTTGTTAATGCATTATAGTTGTATAGAATGATGGAGTTATTGTTACACATTCACATATGAATCTAATCTAAAAATAAGCAATATCATTCCCCAGTGTTTCCTTTTCCTTTTTTCTTCCCTCCTCCATTTCCTTTTACATTTTTTTTATTTCTTCTTTTTAGATATATTTGACAGTAGAGTACATTTGGAGATATTATTTATGTAGGGAATATATATTATTTAGGATCTCATTCATGTGGTTGTACATGCTGTGGAATTTTACCGGTCATGTATTCATATATAAACAAAAAAAATTATGTCCAGTTATTTTTAATGTCTTTCCTATTCTCATGCTGCTCCCTTACCTTAATTCCTCTTTGTCTACTTTAATGAGCACCTGTTATTTCCTCCTTCTCCCTTATTTTCTATTAGCATCCACATATAAAAGAAAATGTTTGTCTTTTGGTTTTTGGGACTGACTTTTCTCACTTAGCTTGATAGTTGGAAATTTATTGAAAAATGCCTTAATTTTATTTTTATTTAAGGCTGAGTAATGTTCCACTGTGTATATATAACCACAAATTCTTTTGGATATTTTATTTTAAGAGAGACTAGGATGAAGAGTCAGAAGTTGGAAGAGAAAAGCTATCGGTATGGTTCTGAAATTCCCAGGTTTCCTTGTGGAGAATAAAATTGATGTTTTCATGCCAGCCTATCTGTTCAAGACTAGAACAGTGCATCTCCAATCAGGTGCATGACACTCACTTGGAAAGTTCACTGAAACTCAGATTTCTGGGCCTCAACTCAGGGTGTCTGACTCAAGGGCTCGAGGTGTGTCTGACCTTCTGTATTTCTTTTAAGTCCCCAAGGTTTTCTAATTTTCATGATCTAAACACTTCCAACTGATGGTCCTCGTCTAGAAATTTCAGGGGTAATGAAGGTGAAATAATGTCTTCCTTGGGTCCAGTCTTTACATTCTTTCCCTGCCTCTTTCCCCAGTGCCCTAAAGAAAAACCTGAAGCTCCTACTTAGATTATACCGGCATATGCCCATGATAAAATGGGGCACTTGAGGTTTTCCAGTCTCATGGGCCTTCCTCATTTCCAGATCTTTTCCATGAAGACTGCAAGCCCTACTGCTGTAATTCAACCACTGTCTACATATCAGTTTTTAGAATCTCATCTTTTGGATTGTTGATTTCCATGTGAATTTTACAATATAATTTACTCTTAGAATTCCACACTGAGTTTTCATGATTTAATCCAGGACTTTTTGGACACAGCATGTTGCTGACCACATTGGTATTTCTTTTTTTCCTTTTTATGAGAGGAATCTACCTGACTGGGACTAACTCCTCAACTAGGTTTCAAGGAGAAGCCAAACATATGGAAACTTTTGGGTTCCTAGTACTACTCTGAAAAATAATATTTACTGGGTGCTTTGAAAAATCAATTTATTGTACCACAGTTGTAAAGTCTAGGAGTTCAATCTAAATTATTATAAGGTATCTGCTCTTAAAGGTCTAGGGGAGGATTTTTCCTTTTATCTTCTAGCTTTCAGTGGTTATGGAAAATCCTTAGCATACCTTGACATGTAGATTCATTTCTCCTTTTTCTTTCACCATTATCACATGGTGTTCTCTTTGCACAGGTATAATCGTCCATATTTTTCTCTTCTAAGGTGATGAGTCATTAGAATTATAGCCCACTTCAATTGACTATGGCCTCATCTAACCTTTTCATGTGAAAAAATCTTATTTCCAAATGAGGTAATGAGCAGACATTCTGGGAAAGACATGATTATTCAACTCAGAGCATATACTGAGCACTTAATGTGCCCTATAACCTGTATATCTCATGGCAGCTTTGTGAGGTACACACAGACATCACTCACCCTGAATAAACTAGGATATGAAGCTCATTAAAGTTGTACTCCAGTCAAAAGAACCTGCAACACACAAGGTTGTAGTCACGATGTAGCTGTAGCATGGGTCCAGCTGTCTCTAGAAAGAATAGATTTGTAACCCTGCATCTCTGTAGACATAAGACTACTTCACAGAAGTGGTTCCAGAATACTACAGAGGGCTTCAAATCTTTTAGTAGCTGCCTCTTTGAGAATCTTAGAGCAGTAATAGATGCATAAAATAAAAATGCTCAAATTTACTCATCAATTATCCCCAAAGTTTCAATATTACTCTTCTAAATTTAGATTACTAGAATTTCTTTGAACATACC
Source organism: Callospermophilus lateralis (assembly GCF_048772815.1). Taxonomy (NCBI): domain Eukaryota; kingdom Metazoa; phylum Chordata; class Mammalia; order Rodentia; family Sciuridae; genus Callospermophilus; species Callospermophilus lateralis. The sequence goes on from NC_135318.1 coordinate 85,080,813, forward strand.
ATGCGGGTTTATAGTATGGAAATTATTTTATTATTTTTCTTCACTATTTTTAGATATATGAAAGTAGAATGAATTCTGAAATATTATATATACATAGAGTATAGCATATAACTTATTCTAATTAGGATTCCATTCTTATGGTTGTACATGATATGGGGTTTCACTGTTTGTATATTCATAGATGAATATAGGAAAGTAATTCGGGTTTATTCTGTCTTTTCTATTCCCTTTCCCTACCTTCCTTTTATTCCCCTTTGTTTAGCACAATCAAATTGTATTCGTCCCTCTCCTTCCTGATTATTTGTTCATATCCACATATCATGAAGATTATTTGACCTTTGGTTGATTGGGTCTATTATACTGATTTTATGTCCCTTGGGTTTATACTAAGAAGTGGGCTAACTTGGTCAAATGTGGGTTCCATTACAAGTTTTCTGAAAAATCTCCATTCTGCTTTCCAGTATTGGTTGCAATAACTTGATGTCCCACCAGAAATATATGAGTGAAACTTTTTCCCACATCCTCATCAACATTTATTATTTCTTGTATTCTTGACAATTGTCATTCCAACTGGAGTGAGACAGAATGTCAGTGTAGTTTTAATTTGTATTTCTCTAATTTGTAATGATGTTTAACATTTATTTCATATATTTGTTGGTGATCTGAATTTCTTATGTGATGTGCCTATTCAGTTCCTTTGCCCATTTGGTGATTGGAATTCTTGTTTTTACAGTGTTATGTTTTATGATTTCTTTATATATCCTGGAGATGAATGCTAAGCCTGATGTGCAGGTGTCAACAATTTTTCTCTTATTGTAGGTTCTCTTCTCTTCACATTCTTGATTATTCTTTTTGCTGTGAAGAAGATTTCTAAATGGGCTGCTAATATAACTCTTGAAGCAGTTCAATGATATATGATACGTGGAAACCAAAATATAACTTACATGTTTGTCATGATCATTTAAAGAGTCATAATGCATATAATATCCCTAAAGATACATTTATGTTCTAAAACAGAAAGGGACAGAAAAGCTTTCCAAACGTGAAAGAAAAAAATAACAAATAATAATGCTATTATATATTTTCCAGCATCAATAGTAGTGGAAAATGCAATGTAGATGAGAATGAAAAACTTTATGAATAACAAATAAATAAGAATAAAAAATAGAAACCCCCCCAAAATAACCAAGTCATATCCTTCTCAGCTACAATGGTGGTTATATGTTGTGACTTGTTAACCACCTGTGAGAAATTTCACTGAGCTGTTCCTATTTTTATCTTGCAACTATTGTTTTAATATGAAGTGATATTTTTCTCAAGGAAAAAAACATAAGTATATTTTGAGAGCCATAGTCACTACACAGTTTTTAAATAACAGATATTTTTACCTCTAAATCTACTTTTTGACAGGGTGCAATAAGTAAATCTTGTTTGGATTTGAATGGAAAACTAAATAACTCTACCCAATGGAAAATATAAACATTTGATTATGTATCTGAATCACAAATATCAAGGTAAGTTTCTATTGTATATGTAATAAAATAAGATTTTGAATCACTCCTTCTTCATACTTATAAAACATGATTTTAAAAATGATTGTAGTAGAGTGACATGAATTACATGAAACTCTTAAAATTTTATGAGCATCTCAATTACAATTGAATGGCATTCCCTTGTCCCCCATTAATACTTGACCACATGACACAGAGTAAGAATTCGGGAATGAACATTCCTAGTGTTGGAAGTATGATTGATATTGGTGTAGAAACGGAGGATCTGTTCTTGAACCATAAATGCTCTTCAGCACGGAGTAAATGCTCATATAATTAGATAACTATAACTATAAGCTACCATAACTTCTATATTATGATATGTAAGTAAATCGTTTTATGTTGCCTTTATAAGGCATATTGGTAACATTACTTGGGGTGTTTTCTATTTTTTATTCTTATTCATTTGTTATTCATAAAGTTTTTCATTCACACCTAAATTGCATTTTGCACTACTTTTGATGCTGGAAAATATATAATAGCATTATTATTTGTTATTTTTTTCTTTCAAGTTTGGAAAGCTTTTCTATCCCTTTCTGTTTTAGAACATAAATGTATCTGTAGGGATATTAAAATGGGGTTAAAGTAAATAAAAGACCCAACAATAAAGCATTTAAGTTAGAAAAGCATAAGTCATTATATAAAGGGCATGAATCATACTGTCTTTAATTAAGTGGGTCTATGTTTGGAAGGCCAGGTTGAGTTCTTCTGTGAATCATGAGTGTTATAATACATCAATCTATATATCTATCTATCCATCCATCTATCTCTATCTCTATCTATCTATCTACATATATATGCATATATTTAGTACAGTAATATACATATATGTAATATACATATATACATGTATATGTATGGAATATGGCTTCTAAGAGACAGAGGGACATAAAATGATTATAAATATTTGTAGATTTTTAAGCTGAAACATAATCAGTTCCAACTGGCTTTTATTTTTCTTTCCAGATTCTTTAGTTTGTCTATTATAATTGTAAATGACAAGATATTTTGTTAAATATTTATACATACACAAAATTGAACAATATAATTTGGCCAATATTGCTTCCCAGCACTTCTCCCTTCCCTGACTACCTCCCACCCATTGGCCTGTTTTCTTTAATTATCACCCTTTGATTTTCCTGAGATCATTCCCCCACATCTTTCTTCTTCTTTTTCCTCTCTAGCTTGTACATATGAGAGAAAACATATGATCCTTGACCTTCTAAGTTTCACTTATTTTCTTTAATATCATGGTCTTTACCCATTTTCCTGCAAATGACATAATTTCATTTTTTTATTGCTGAATAAACTTCCATATTTTCTCATTTCACTTTGGATTCTTAGCAATAGGCACATAGGGAAGCTTATGTTAGTCCATCATATTGATGATATTAATAGCACAGCCCTTCTTACTCTTTCAGTTCCAATTTTGGTGTTCCTCCTGTGTGCCTGCAGTGGTCCTTGTGGGTGATATTTCATCCTTGTGGTGGAATAGTATGACTTGCTGTAAGGATGAAGGATACTAAGCCACAGAAGTAAACAGATGGCTGGAGAGAGAACCCTATTAGTTTAACTCCATGTCCATCACCTTTTTTTCTTTAGAAGCATGGGTGTCAATTTTAAGCCAAAAATATTCTGCAGTTTGATGATTGCCTTCATCTTACACAATTTTATTCACCTTGTCTGTATCACAGTATAGTATAATTTTGGTAAATTATTTGACTTTTTCCATTTCTTCTGGATAAGAATATGTTAGTATTGTAATAAGTTTCTACATTAATGAAGTAGGTGGATTAGATCAGGTGATTTCTAATGCTGCTTTCATCTTTGATACACCTTTTAATCTTTTCCAGTTATTTGATATGTGTTTTTTCCTGAGCACCTAAAAGCATTTTTTTATTCAATCTATTTATTTACACATAACAGTGGAATGCACTTTGATACATAGATAAATGGAGTGTAACTTCTTATTCTTCCTTTTGTATGTGATGTTGACTCACACTGGTCATGTAGTCATATAGGCACATAGGGTAATTATGCCAGATCCATTCTGTTATTCTTTCTACCTCTATTCTTCTTCCCCTCCCTCCACTTCCCTTTTCCTGATCCACAGTACCTCTATTCTTCCCTAGGAACCCCAATCGTTATTGTGAATTAGCATCTGAAAATCAGTGAAAACATTCAGCCTTTTGTTCTTTGGGATTAGCTAATTTTGTTAAGCATGGTATTCTCCAGTTTCATTCATTTACCACAAAATGCCATAATTTCATTCTTCTTTAAGGCTGAGTAATATCTGGTTGTATATGTACACCACATTTTCTTCATTCATTCATCTGTTGAAAGGCACTTAGATAGGTTTCAAAGTTTAGCTATAATGTTGATGTGGCTGCATCACTCTAGTATGCTGACTTTAAATCCTTTGGGTATAAACTGAGAAGTGGGATAGAAGGGTCAATTCCAAGTTTTCTGAGGAATCTCCATACTGCTTTCCATAGTAATAATTTGGATATTTTCCTCCCCACTACCAAGGTATGAGTGTACCTTTTTCCTACATCCTCACCAACATTTATTGTTCTTTAGCACCTACTTTGCATTTCTGATAATTACCACACTGGCTGGAGTGAGATGAAATATCAATGTAGATTTGACTTGTATTTTTGTAATTACTAGAGATGAATATTTTTTCATATAAATGTTGATTGTATTTTTTCTTCTGTGCAGTGTCTGTTCAGATCCATAGTCCATTTATTTATTGTATTGATGTTGTTGTTGTTATTATTATTATTATTATTTTTTTTTATATAAAGTTTTTGAGTTCTTCATATATCCTGGAGATTAATGCTGTAACTGAGGTGCAGGTGGTAAAGATTTTCTCTTGTTTAAAGTATTTTTTCTCTTCATATTATTGTTTCTTATCCTGAGAAGAAGTTTAAGGTTGCTTTTTTGATTTTATCCCAGTTATTGATTCTTAATTTTACTTCTTGTGCTTTACTGGTGTTGTTAAGAAAGTAAGTTCCTATGCTTACATGGTGGAGATTTGAGCCTACTTCTTCTTCATTTAGTTGCAGGGTCTCTAGGGTTCCAGTGTCAACATTCTTGATCTCTTTTGAATTTTGTGCAGGGTGAGAAGTAGGGGTTCAATTTCATTTTGCTACATGTGTATTTCTAGTTTACCCAGCACCATTTGTTGAAGATGCTCTCTTTTCTCCAGTGTATGTTTTTGGTGCTGTTTTCTAGTATTAGATAACTGTATTTATGTGGGGTTTTCTCTGTGTCTTCTGTTCTTACCATGGTTCTGTGTGTCTGTTTTGATGCCAATACAATGCTTTTCTTGTTACCATGGATTGGTGGTGTAGTTTAAGGTCTGATATTGATTGTGATGCCTCCTGCATCACTTTTCTTGCTAATGACTGCTTTGGCTATTCTGATTCTCTAATATTTCCAAATGAATTTTATGGGTGTTTTTTCTATTTCTACAAAGGAACTCACTGGGATTTTTATAGGAACTGAATTGAGTCTGTATAGCACTTTGGGTATTATTGTTAATTTGACAATATTAATTCTGTCTATCAAGGACATGGGAGATCTTTCAATTTTATAAGGTCTTAATTGAATCTTGGGTGATATCTACTAAACATTTGTCTCTGAAGCTGGGAAAAAGTGGTCAATTCTTCTTCACAAGTTTTCTCACCTCTATCAGGGTTTTCCTCATGTTGCTATCAAAGCTGAAAAAGGCAGAGGACAAATTCAGGTACTTAAATGATCCTTTAGGACAACACCTTAATGATGGGTTTTGGCCTTAGGCCAGCAGAGCGCCAACAGACCAGTCTGCCTGCATACAAGTCATGTAAATGTTATAGCAATTCTCCAAGTTTACTGAGAACAAAGAAGGGAGCGAAACTGTGTCCCATCATCCAAGATATGGAACATTTATAAAAACCTAAATACAGTATATGACATATAATTTTGTAATATGTAATGATTATAAGACTATAATTAAAATAAATATAATATTGATTAATAACAACATATAATATATAAGCTCTGTATGATAAGTTCAAATGTATTTTAATACATCTGTATCAATTTTGTTGAAATAGTCATAGAATTGAGTTCTTGGGAATTTAATGGTTAAGCCTGAAAATATACTCTAGGTCTGGAAGGGATGCATATGGTTTTACTAGACAGAACAGAGTGGTAGGGCATTCATTTAAAAGTCATTACAGAGAGGTAGAAGGCCAAGAGAGGTCAAGAGCAAGTATTCCAGTATGTAGTAAAGGTCATTGCACTGAAACTATGCAGAATATATGTATTGTGATGGTCAAGAAAGGAGGTTAGTATAGTTTTTTTATTCCGCTTTTACAAATAATATTTTCCTTTTAACAAATTGAAGGTAGTGTGTGCCATCAGCAATAAATATGCATTACTGATTTTATTACAAGAAGCAATTCCAGGTACTCTAGAGACATTAACATAAAGGTTCAGATAAACAGGACTTAGTTCTAAGTAAGTCATTATAGATTTTTAGTTTCAGTATTGGTTTCAGGACCTGACCTTAGAACTACATGGAGGAATGCTTATCTTACTCATTGTGTATCAGGGAAGCCCTAATATGTTTTGGGACAAAGTGCTGTCAGAATACTGGCAAGTACAATTTCCTTGCTCCTTTGACAAAGAGTTATTCCCCTGTTGGTACAAGGTCAGCCTATATGTCAGTTTTTAGACTCTTGATGTCTGGACTCCCATAAAATGGTATGTTGTGTATAACCTCTGGCATATCATGACTGATATATGTAAACTGGCACATACTCACTGTTAAAGATATTTTTGTGCAATAAAGCATATGCTGTTCTCTGAAACAATTTCTGGAGGGGTTTCACCATGCCCTCAAGCTCCCCCAGTAGATGATGGAAGGGCAGGCCCTTCAGCATTCTGGTGCTCAAACATTGGATAATCAAGTGATTTTGCTTGAGGGATCCCTGGCCATAAGGAAACTCAAAGCTCAAAACATAAGCAGTCAGGGCAATGGGTAAATTACCTGGTTTACATAAACATGCTCATCTACTAGTTGCACAATGGCTTTTAAACGCCCAGGGTATAAAAGTAGACCATGAGGAATTAGAGACCTTTTGGGTATAATTTTTGCTAAAAATCCATGGTTTCCTTTTGAAGGAATATTTAATACCAATGTCTGGCGACCGACTGAGCCTTAAACTTCTTTCATGTTATTTTGTTAGCTGTTATTGGCTCACTCCTGAGTGGAGAAGAGATCACAGCAGTGGCCCACTGTTGTATGGCAGAGACAGCTACTGCAAGAGACAATCAGAAGGAAAACAGTGAAAGCAAACAAAAACAAAAGATAGTGAGCAAGCGGAGGGCAACACAGATGTAGAAGAAAAGGGGTATCTGATGCAAAATATTGAGACTAAAGCAGAAATGGAGAAAGAACAGGAGAATGAATGTGGAAAGTCAGAGCAAGGAGTCTCCTTTTTGGCTATAAGCTCTTCTATCCTTCTTTTCCACAGATATTGCAACAACGCCACCTAGGAGAGTCGACTCCTCCTTCATATAATAAATCTAGATGTCCAATGTCAGAGATGACAATGTTAAGCTTAACATAAGGTATGAAAACCAGTTCTACTATTTGTCAGGATTATATACTCTAGGACTTGGAGCCTTTTTTCATGGTACAATGTAGGGAGCCAGCGACCACACCCTAAAAATGGCGTCGGTCTCCTTCTTCCGCTTTCTTGGCAGTTGGAGTTGTTGAAGTAAACAACTCCTTGAAAAGGCTGTAGAGCTGAGCTCTGACTTGTTTCTGCTTTCGTGTACCAATCAGTTTTTCCCACGTGGCACAAGTGCGTTGGCTGGGCAAGGGATTTAAGCTAGTGCAGACTGGGAGAGAGAGAGTTTTTTCGCCATGCTTCAAGGGTCCTGAATAAACTGCTGAAAGAAGAATCCTGTGTCGTGTCTTCCTTGCTGGCGAAGGGACTTGACAATTGGTGGCTCGTGCGGGGAAGTGGCGCCCCTCGAACCCAGGATTCAGAACTTTCAGCAGCCAGGGTGGTGCACCGGTAAGTTCCCAGGTAATTGGGAATCCACAAGTAAGTCGCGGGATGCTCCTCTGTAGATAAAGAGAGAGCGGGGATTTAACAGGATAGTACGCTCCTCTGTAAATAAGGAGAGAGCGGGGAATTTTGTACTTTCAGTTTCCTTATACTTTTGGAGACATTATGGGCGCTACCTCCTCAAGCCCAATTTTGTTGGCCCTAGTTGGGCTGTTATGTTCAAAAGGACTTGAAGTGAAACAGAGCACTCTACAGACGTTCTTAAGAGAAGCTGATACAGCGGCTCCGTGATTTGCTTTCTCAGGAAGTCTTACAGTTCCTAGCTGGGATAAATTAGGGAAAGATCTGGATTTTGCTTATGAACAAGGCACATTAAAGGGTGGTGTTATACCACTCTGGAAGTTGATTCGAGGGTGCATTACAGATTCTAAATGCCAGGAGGCTGTGGGTGAGGGTCAGACAGTTTTTGAACAATTACATGAGGAAAAATCTGAGGGATCCCACAGTGAAGTAGCGGAGAGCATTAAAAGCAAGAGTAGTGAGAAGGAAAAAATACCTAAAAATGAAAATAGGAGGAGGCTTTACCCAGATTTGACTGAACTTAAAACACCTGAGGACGCAAGCGGCTTGGAAAGCTCTGAGGACCTTGACATGTTGTTGCAGCAGATGTGCAGGATAAAAGTAAAAACAAAGAAAAAAGAGGCACAAAGCATAAAAGACTATCGTGAGGAGGGGGATAATTCAGACGAGGAGGTTGGGATTCTAGAACCAGATATACTGCCTACTGCCCCGCCCCCATATTCGGGGGGTGCCCAAAAATCCGAGAGGACCTTTCACTCACAAGTTCGGAGAACAGTTAATTCGGAAATGGGACTAGCATACCCAGTTTTTCAGGATGCCAATAGGGGAAGATACCATGAGCCTTTAGATTTTAAAATAGTTAAAACCTCGGCAGAATCTGTTCGCACTTATGGCATAGATGCTGCTTTCACTCTCACACAGGTAGAGAGGCTTAATAGATTTTGGCTGGGTTTTTCTTAGGGGCCGCTGAGGATCAGGTGCCTATTATCTGGAAGTCAGAGGAGCCGGTATGGGTGCCTCAGTGGCCACTCTCCTCTGAAAAACTGACTGCGGCTCATGCTTTAGTACAAGAACAATTAGATTTAGGACATATAAAACCCTCTACTTCTCCATGGAATACACTCATATTTGTCATCAAGAAAAAATCTGAAAAGTGGTGGTTGTTACATGATCTATGGGCCATTAATGCTCAAATGCAGCTCATGGGGCCCATCCAGAGAGGTTTGCCTTTACTTTCAACCATTCCTAGGGATTGGCCAGTGATTAGCATAGACATTAAAGATTGCTTCGTTTCCATCCTGTTACATCCGCAGGATTCTGAGCGCTTTGCTTTTACACTGCTCTCATGTAATCGTGAGGAGCCTGATCAAAGATTTGAGTGGGTGGTTTTGCCTCAAGGCATGGCCAATAGCCCCACAATGTGTCAAATGTTTGTGGGAGCGACCATTGCTCCACTCAGACAAAAGTATCCATTACTAAAGTGCATACATTATATGGATGACATTTTGCTATCAGCCAAGACTAAAAACACACTGGAAGCAGCTTATACTGACTTAGTACATCTACTACAATCAAAAGGCTTGTTTATTTCGCCTGACAAAGTGCAATCAGGGGACTCTATTAAATATCTTGGTGCTAGTATTTCTTATGAGACTATTTCACACCAAAAGGTAACTATTAGAACTGATGATTTACATACTTTAAATGATTTTCAGAAATTATTGGGTGACATAAATTGGATTAGGGGCTACTTACATGTTCCCAATGCTGAGTTGAAGCCTTTATATGATATTCTTAAAGGTGATTCAGACCTTGCTTCCCCTCGGCATCTTACTGAGGAGGCCAAGTCAGCATTGTCTAAGGTGGAAAAGGCCATACAAAAGGCTAGTCTTTGCTGGCTTCGCGAGGATAAGCCCCTTCAATTATTTGTGCTTGCCACGGTACAGCAACCTACTGGAGTTTTGTGGCAAGATGGTCCTTTGTTGTGGATACATCCACGCATATCCCCTGGAAAATCCCTTGAGTACTATCCTGATGCAGTTGCTTCATTAGCGATGTTAGGGATACAACAGAGCATACAATTTTTGGTTCTACCCCAACGTCTGTGATTATCCCTTATACTTGTCAACAAATACAAGATTTGTGTGCTAATTTGGATAATTGGACGATATTACGATGCGCTTTTCAAGGAGAGATAGATAATCACTGTCCCTCACATCCCCTTATTACGTTTGTTAAAGAACATCCTATCATTTTCCCTAAGGTAACTTCTTCCAAACCTATTCCAGGAGCTGTTAATATTTTTACAGATGGATCTAAAACTGGTGTTGGAGCCTATGTGATAAATACACAAACTCCTATCCAGTATCAATTTGCTCCTGGTAATCCGCAATGGGTGGAACTGCAAATTGTTATAAAAGTGTTTGAACAATGTTCATTTCCTTTTAATCTGATATCAGACTCTGTCTATGTGGTTCAAGCCTTAAAGGTGTTAGAAGCTTTAGGCCCCATACACACATCAGGAGTGATGTCCTCCCTTTTCAACAACTTCAAAAATTGATTTGGAATCGTTCCGCCTGTTTTCATCCCTTACATATTTTAAACCAAATTAAAGCAAGCTGATATTGTATTTACAAGAGAGTTGATCAGTGATTGACTCGCCCAAGAGTAGGGCCAGAGGACAGTGCCTGGTCTAATAGCAGGGACATTTTTATAACATGAAAAGTTACAAAGTATATTTCTTAGGAGCTTACAGCTGACAGGGTTCTGGGAAGCATAATACAAAGGCAGATAGCAGGTTAATGATCTAAATGTCTCAACATCTCAAGGTAGAGAGTAACCTCAGACTCCACCATCAGAATTAATGAGGAACAGCTGAGATTTTTAGAAAAGGCTGTTATCTGCTCAGGGAGAGCCAGGCATAAGTAAGTTCAAAGCTTTGGCAGGAGTTCCAACCAAGTTTAAACACCAAAGTTTGATCAGTCCAAACAGAAATGTTAGTGTTTCATATTGAAAGAGAAATGAACTTTTCATGACCTTGTGACAGATGGCTCCAAATCTTAAGATGGAATTAGGCTGTATTTATCACATACTGTTTTACCTGGACTTCTCTCAAAGTTTAATAATTTAACAGATCAAGCCATGTGAAGTGCATATGTTACTGATTGGGAATCTGCAAAAGAGTTTCATGCTCAATTCCATCATTCAGTCCACTCTCTCAAACAGTTGTTTCCTACACTCAATATCCTACAAACTAAACAGAGAGGGGAAACTTGTAAAAGTTTTGCTTCTTTTCTAGGGGAAGGAGACCATTAAAACCTAAAGAGTCATTTCATGGGGTTTAAAGGCATTATCTTTATGGCAGATTGTTGTCACACACACATACCCTTGTTTGGTAAATTAAACTATTTATATGTCACAGTTGATAGATCTTCTGGACTACTTACAGCTACTCCTATGCCTGGGGAAAAACAAATAATCATGCCATTCAACATATGCTCAAATGCATTGTGACAAAACATTTTCCACATAATGTAACAACAAACAATGGTTCAGTTTATACTTTCAAAATGTTTGCTGTATTCTGTGCACAATGGAACATTAAACATACTCCTGGAATTGCTTATAAACCCCGAGACGAGCCAAATCACAAAAATTAGAGATAGAATACCTTGCTAACTGATGCAATTCCTCATATGTTAACCAATATGGCTTATAATTTTTGCAATTTGATGATGCTAACCATATCCCAATACAGAAATATTAGTATCCATTAACAGACCCCTCAATTTATCATAAGTGTTCTGGAAAGATCCTCATAAACAACAATGGCAATCATTAGCCCCTTTATTAACCCTAGTGAACAATTTTGCTTGTGTTTTCACAGAAAATATAGACCAATCTGGATCCTAGCAAGTCTTTTGCAACACTTGATGGCTAATTCCCGAGATACAGGAACTGGCTCTCAAGATGATAAAGCATAATCAATGATAACAAACCACAATAAAAAAAAAAACTGTGGTGATGTCAAAGCGTTGGTCAAACCATCTGAACAAATTGAGAGAAATTCACATCAAAATGTTTCCCATCCTTGTATATTCTTAATTTGTCCTTTAACTACTTTAATCATTAACAGTACACAGACTATTTCATTGTGGACCTTCATGGATCATGCTCATTTCTTTATACCTGTAGAATGGGATGGACCATTTCCTCAAATTTTTAGCAATAATTCTCAACTGTTTGCAGATATTGCTCATCCAATAGGTTTCTCCAAAGGCCTGTGAAACTTCTCCATTCCCTTGCCAGACAGAGCTCTTTTTGTTGTTGTTGTTTTTTTTAATTGATTTAAAATAAAAATGCCACCAGAATGCATTACAATTCTTATTACACATATATACCACAATTTTTTATATCTCTGTTCTTATATAAAGTATGGTGACAACCAATTTGTGTCTTCATACATGTATTTTGGATAATTATGTCTATCATATTTTACCATTCTTGCTAATTACCTGTCCCCATTTTTTCTCTCCCACACCTCTTCCCTATCTAGAATTCACCTCTTCCTCCTATGCTCCCCATCCCTACCCCACTATGAGTCAACTTCCTTATATCAGAGAAAATATTTGCATTTGTTTTTTGGGGATTGTACTTAGCATTATCTTCTGCAATGCCATCCATTCACTTGCCAATGCATAATTTTGTTAACTTTTATTGATGAGTAAAATTTCATTGTATATATATATGCCACATTTTTTTATCCATTCATCCACTGAAGGGCATCTATTTGGGCTCCAGACTTTAGCTATTGTGAATTGTGCTGCTATAACCATTGATGTGGCTGTGTACCTGTAGTATGCTGTTTTTAAGTCCTTTGAGTATAGACCAAGCAGAGGGAGAGGTGGGTCAAATGGTGGTTACATTCCCAACTTCGCAAGAAATCTCTATACTACTTGCCATATTGGCTACACCAATTTGCAATCCTACCAGGAATGAATGAGTGTACCTTTTTCCCCAAAATTTTTATCAACACTTATTGTTGTTTTTCCTTCATAATAGTTGCCATCTGACTAATTTGAGATGATATCTTTAAGTAGTTTTGATTTGCATTTCTCTAATTGCTAGAGATGATGAGCATTTTTTTCATATATTTTTTGATTGATTGTATATCCTCTTCTTAGATGTGCCTGTTCATGTCCTCAGCCCATGTGATGAATGGGTTATATTTTTGTAGCTTAGCACTTGTATTTCTTCATATACCCTAGAGATTAGTGCTCTCTCTGATGTGTGAGGATTAAAAATTTGCTCACAGATTGTAGGCTCTCTGTTCACTTCACAGATTTTTTTCATTTGCTGTGAAGAAACTTTTTAGTTTGATTCCATCCCATTTATTGATTCTTGGTTTTAATTATTGAGTTATAGGAGTCTTATTAAGGAAGTTGGGGACTAATCCCAAATAATGAATATCAAGGCCTATTTTTTCTTCTATTAGACACAGAGTCTCTGGTTTAATTCCTAGTTCCTTGTTCCATTTTGAGTTATATTTTTTGCATGATGAAAGATAGCTCTTTGTTTTAATTTAGTTTTTTCGTATAATAACATAACACAACAAATAAGTGCTGCTCTTGAGACTCAAAAAAAATCAATCAAAAATTACATGCTGGCATCTTGGTTCTCCTACAACAAAGCAGCCTTCAATAAGAACAAATCAACATTGGCCTGGTGGTCCCATGCTCACAGCAGTCCCAGTCCACCCCTACCCTATTTTGGTACATAACCGCCAGAGCCTCGCCTCTGGTACAGGACAACACCTTATGACCAGTAAAGTACTGTGGGAGCCAAAATTTAGCCCAGACCACCAACAAAAGCCTGACTACTGAGAGAGGTCAAGCCCAGTCTCCCAGATTCACCTATTATGTTTCTCATAACAAAAACACTAAAGGTAACTCAAGGGCAACCAGGCTGTATAAAATAACCACACAAGAGACAGATACCTTTTTCTTTGTGGTGATGGCTCCTCTGAACTTAAGTGTCTGCAGAGAGAGATTAAGTGCATACTGAACCCTTTTTTTTTGAGGTGAAACCATTTAAATTAGGTAAGGGATCTAGTTTCAGGTGTTGAGTCTAACTTTCTGAAGTCTGCTGTCAGCAGGCTGACTGACATATACGAAGGCCAAACAAAAAACAGAGCAAGAGAAATGGAAAAACAAAGGGCATTTCCATGGAACATTCTATCCCAAACAGATCAAAGGGGTAATATCACAAAAGAACAGGTAAGCATAGCTCAATCCATGGGGTGACATGCTTATGTCTGAAGATGCATCTTCAACCTCCAGGACCACGGCGATGTTCAGGACACTACAACTTACCGTGGAGCCTCTCTGCTTGAGGAGAATAATGTGAACCATTCAGACTGACTGCCCACATTTACTCAAACCAACTTACACAGGAACCAGATTCAGGATGCAGAAGCATTCATTGAGGGACACCAACATAGTCTGGAAGCCCAACATTGAGGCAAGGTACACACAATCTGCACAGGTACTACAAGAATATAGGAAAGAAACTGTATTATCTCAGATCCACACTGTAATAAATGAAGACACGAACACAACTTGAAAAAATAAGGGAGGAAATTGCCCCCAAACAAAAAAGAACACTATAATAAAAGAACCCATGGACAATAAAGTTGAAGAAATGTCAGAGAAGAAGTTTAAAATGTTCATAATTAAAAAGTTTAAAATGTTCATAATTAAAATGATCTGTGAATTTTAAATTTACCTAAAGGAGAAAATACAGGCAGAAATTGATCACTTCTGCAATGAGATAAGAGAGCAAATACAGGTAGCACAAGATCACTTAGAGAGAGAGAGAGAGAGAGAGAGAGAGAGAGAGAGAGACTGAAAAAAAGTCAGAAATCTTTGAAATGAAGGATACAATTAATCAAATAGAAAAATCAATAGAAAGCATAACCAATAGACTAGATCACTTGGAAGAAGAATATAAGATAATGAAGACAAAGTATACAACCTGAAAAATGAATTTCATCACACAGCTAAGTTAGTTAGAAATTATAAACAGAACATTCAAGAATAATGGGACAGCATCAAAAGAACAAATTTAATAGTTACTGGGATAGGGAAGGCACAGAGTTTCAAACCAAAGGAATGCACAATTTCTTCAATGAGATAATATTGGATAATTTTCCAAGCATGAAGAGTGAATTGTTAAACCAAATACAAGAGGGTTCCAGGACACCAATTGTACTAAATTACAACAAATATACACCAAGGCACATTATAATAAAAATTTCCAGCATACAGAATAAGAATATAATATTTAAAGTCACAAAAGAAATAAATCAGATAACATTAAGGGGGAGACCAATTCATATCTCAGAAGACTTTTCAACCCAGACCCTCAAAGTCAGGAGACCATGGGACAACATATACCAAGCTCTGGAAGAAAATGGATACCAATGAAGAATCTCATATCCAGCAAAACTAAGTTTCAGGTTTTATGATGAAATAAAAATCTTCCATGATAAACCAAAGTTAAAAGATTTACAGTTAGAAAGCCTGAACTAGAGAATATACTCAGCAAAATATTCCAAAAAGAGGAAATAAAAAAACACAATTATGAAAATCAGCAGGGGAAGGGATTACACTACAGAAAAATCCAATCAGAGGAGAAACCAAGTCACATTAAATACCAAAAATTAACAAAAATGTCTGGGAACACAAATCATGTCTCAATAATAACCTTCAATGTTAATGGACTAAACTCAACAATCAAAAGACATAGACTAGCAGATTGGATAAAAAAATAGACCCAACAATCTGCTGCCTCCAAGAGACTCATCTCATAGAAAAAGACATCCACAGACTAAAGGTGAAGGATGGGGGAAAATCATAGCACTCACATGGACTGCGGAAGAAAGCAGGAGTTTCCATCCTCATATCAAATAAAGTAGACTTCAAACTAAATTCAATTAAAGAGGATTAAGAAGGACACTACATACTACTCAAGGGAACCATGCTCCAACAAGACTTAAGAATTGTAAATATGTATACCCAAAATAATGAAGCATCTATATTCATCAAACAAACTCTTCTCAAGTTCAAGAGTCAAATAGACCAAAACAAAATAATTTGGGTGACTTTGGCACACCTCTTTCTTCATGAGACCGACCTTTCAAACACAGGTTAAGCAAAGAAACTATAGAACTCAATAAAATAATAAATAACTTAGACTTAACTGACACATATATAATAATTTATCCTTCAATGAGAGAATATAATTTCTTCTTAGCAGCACATGGATCCTTCCCTAAAATAGACCATATACTATGCCACAAAGCAACTATTAGCAAATATAAAAAAATAGAGATACTACCTTGAATTATATCAAATTATAATGGAATTAAATTAGAAATCAATCATAAAATTTAAAAAATCCATTCCAACACCTGGAGACCAAATAATACTCTAATAAATGAACAATGAATTGCCAAAGACATCAAGGAGAAAATTTAAAAAAAAATAAAGGTAAATAAGAACACAGACACAATATATCGAAATTTATGGGACAGTATGAACACAATTCTAAGAGGAAAGTTTATTGCATAAAGTTTACTCCTTCAAAGAAAAAAAGTCAACAATTAAATGACTTAAAATTACATCTCAAAGCCCTAGAAAAACAAATCAACACCAAAAGTAGCAAGAAGGCAGAAAATATTTATAATCAGAGCTGAAATCAATGAAATTGAAACAAAAGAAATAATTGAAAGAATTGACAAAACAAAATGTTGATTCTTTGAAAAAATAAATAAAATTGACAGACCCTTAGTTATTCTTATGAAAAAAAATAGAGAATACTAAAATCACTAACATATGTGATGAAAATAGAAATATCACAACAGACACTACAGAAATACAGAAGGTAATTAGAAACTATTTTGAAAACTTGTACTCCAATAAAATAGAAAATACTGAAGGCATCAAAAAATTCTAGAGTCATATAATTTGCCCAAAATCAATCAGGATGATATACACAAATTAAACAGATCAGTTTCAAGTAAAAAAAATAGCAGACACCATCAAAAGTCTACCAACCGAGAAAAGACCAGGACCGAATAGATACCCAGCCAAATTCTAAAGGACCTTTAAAGAAGAACTAATACTAATACTCTAATACTAATACTCTTCAATTTATTTCAGGAAAGAAAAAAAGAGGCAGGACTTTCAAACTAATTCTATGAGGCCAATATCATCCTTATTTCAAAACTAGGCCAAGACACATTAAAAAAGGAAACAAAAAAAAAAAAAAGAAAAAGAAAACTTCAGACCAATATCTCTAATGAACATACACGCAAAAATTCTCAATAAAATTCTGGAAAATCAAACAAAAAACATATAAAACAGATTGTGCATCATGATCAAGTGGGATTTATCCCAGGGACCCAAATTTGTTCAACATACACAAATCAATAAATGTAATTTATTGCATCAATAGACTTAAAGATAAGAATCATATGAACATCTCAATAGATGCAGAAAGGGCAATTGACAAAGTACAACACCCCTTTGCATTCAAAACACTAGAATAATTAGGGATAACAGAAACATAACTCAACATCATAAAGTCTATCTATGCTAAACCGCAGGGCAACATCATTCTAAATGGAAAAAAAAATAAAGCCATTCCCTCTAATAACTGGAAAAAAACAGGGGTGCACTTTTTCACCACTTCTATTTAACATAGTTCTTAAAACACTGGCCATAGCAATCAGACAGTTGAAAGAAATTGAAGGGATGCATATAGGAAAAGAAGAAAGCAAATTGTACTATTTGTTGCTGATGATATGATTTCATACCTAGAAGACCCTAAAAGTTCCATCAGAAAACTTATAGAACTAGTAAATAAATTCAGCAAAGTAGCATGGTATAAAATCAACACCCATATATCAAAGGCATTTCTGTATATCAGTTATAAATCCTCAGAAATCTGAAATGAGGAAAACTACTCCATTGACAATAGGCTCAAAAAACATAAAATACTTGGGAATAAACTTAAAAGGAGGTGAGAGATCTATGTTCTGAAAATTACAGAAACCTAAAGAAAGAAGTCAAAGAAGACCTTAGAAGATGGAAAGTTTTATCTTTCTCTTGGATAGGCAGAAATAATATTATCAAAATTACCATACTTACAAAAGCAATATACAGATTTAATACAATTCCAATCAAAATCCCAATGGCATTCCTCACAGAAATAGAAAAAGCAATCATTAAATTCATCTGGAAAAATAAGAGACCCAGAAAAACTAAAACAATCCTTAGCAGGAAGAGTGAAGCAGGTGCATTTATATACCAGACCTTCAACTATACTACAGAGCAATAGTATAGAAAAAAAAAAACAGCATGGTATTGGCACCAAAACAGAATGGTAGACCAATGATACAGAATAGACGACAAAGAAAATAACCCACAAAATTACAATTATCTTTTATTAGACAAAGGTGTCAAAAGCATGCATTGGAGAAAAGATAGCCTTTTTAACAAATGATGTTGGGAAAACTAGAAATCCATATGCAAAAAATAAAATGAAAACCCTATCTCTCACCATGCAGCACCCCTTTATTTTCAAAACACTAGAACAATGAGGGATAACAGAAACATATCTCAATATCATAAAGAAAAAACTCTCAACTCAAAATGGATCAAGGACTTAGAAATAAAACCAAAGACACTGCATCTAATAGAAGAAAAAGTAGGCCCTAATCTTCATTTGTGAGATTAGTGCCGGGGTCCAGCCCCAGCGGGGTCCAGGGAGTCCTGAAGGAGGAGTGGCATCGGCGAAATGATGAGACAGGAGTCGTTCCGTTTGAGCAATCTTCAGAGAGAGAGAGCTAAAGCTGCTTTCTCTGGGTCCCCTTTTTATTACAATTTTTCTCATCATTATAGATTCACAATACGTCATTGATTATATAATTTAAAACTTTGTCAAGACATGACATTTCCTTAACCATGATTGAGAGCACACTGATCTACATTCTTCCAGGATATGACCCCCAGCAATACAATCATCAAAGTACAGAATCATCAATAAAACATGTCACCAATTTACATCCTTCAGATTTTTCCAAGATTTACTATTTTTCCCAAGATATGTTATTTCCTTATTAACTAATGCCAAACTACGTAACCAGACTCTAAGTCTCCTAGCCAATCATTAACCTAAAGTACACTTGTACTTTATTTTTAATCTAAAATTCCCATCTAAAAAAGTCCCTTTAAATCTTATATTTAAAATATCCTAAAGTTTATGAATCATCCTTAAAACATACCAGAAACCTATACAACTAAAGACTTAAGAATTTCTAAACTTAAGAATCTAAATAAAATAATATTTCTAACATTATTCTAAAACTGTGTCTTATAAAGCTATTTTAATTAATTTCTAAATTTATTCTCATAAAACTGGTTGAGCTGCTTTCTCAAAGAGTTTCTTTGTTTCTCAGTCAAGGTACACTAGTTCTCAAAGAATTTGTTTTTCAGTCAAGGTGCACTAGTTCTCAAAGAGTTTGTTTTTCAGAGGATGATTGTTGTCCGTTATTAGGTTTTTCCACAATGTACTAAGATAGAAGAATAGCCTTTTACTTTGTCCTTGATATGCTGAGGGGTGGGTAGAATGGCCTCCAAGGCATGAACTACCTGTTCTGTTCTAGCCATCTGAAATTTAATTTGTTTGACATTTAACATACTCATGCCTCCTGTGAGAAACATAAGCATGAAAATGCAGAGTCCCAATTACATAAAAAAGGGTCTTATGGTTTCGGTTACCCACCAACCAGCGTGGCTTTGCCAGCATTCATCCTCATTGTGACCCTGTCAAGACAGCGGGAGAGTGGCTTTGCCAACACTTTTTCTCACTGTGACCCTGTCAAGACAGTGAGTGGGGGATCGCCTCCACCAGATTAGGCCTCAAATTTCTTAAGAAGACCCTTGCGACACAATAATTAAAATCAAGAATCAATAAATGGGATGAACTCAAATTAAAAAGTTTCTTCTCAACAAAGAAAACAATCTGTGAGGTGAATACAAAGCCTACATCTTGGGAGCAAGTCTTTACCCCTCTCATATCAGATATAGCACTATCCTCTACGGTACATAAATAACTCAAAAAGCTAAACACCAAAAAATAAAAATAAAAAAAGATAACACAATCAATAAATGTGTGAAGAACATGAAGAAACACTTCTCAGAAGATCATGTACAATCAACCAATACATAAAAAATGTTCATCATCACTAGCAAGTAAAGAAATGCAAATCAAAATCACTCTAAGATTTCATCTCACTTCATTCAGAATGGCAGCTCTTATGAAGGCAAAGAACAATAAGTGTTGGCATGAATTTAGGAGGGAAGGTACACTCATATACTGCTGATGAAACTTCAAATTGGTGCACTCAATCTGGATTTCAGTATGGAAAGAAGTATGGAGATTTCTTGAAAAATTTATAGTAGATCCACCATTTGACCTAGCTATCCTTCTCCTCGGTCTATACCCAAAGGACTTAAACACAGCATACTACAGGGACACAGCCACATCAATGTTTATAGCAGCACAATTCATGATACCTAAACTGTGGAGCCAACCTAGATGTCATTCAATAGATGAATGGATAAAAATTATGGCATATATACACAATGGAATATTACTCAGCAATAAAAGAGAATAAAATCATGGCATTTGCAGGTAAATGGATGAAGTGAAAGAAGATAATGCTAAGTTAACTCAATCAATCCAATATAACCAAATGCTGAAGGTTTTATTTGATATAAGGAGGCTGATTCATAGTGGGATAGGGATAGGGAGCATGTGAGGAATAGTTAGACTCTAGATAGGGCAAAGGGTTTGGAGGAAAATGGGGGGCATGGGCTATAAATGATTGTGGAATGTGATGATCATTATTACCCAAAGAACATGTATGAAGACAAAAATTGGTGTGAATATACTTTGTATACAACCAGAGATATAAAAAATTGTGCTATATGTGTGTAATAAGAATTGTAATCCTTTCTGCTATCACAGATAAAAAAAATCAAAGCTCTATATCAATCTTGAAGACTGCTTTGTAATGTGTACTTTATTCACATTTATTTGACTCAATTTTATTGAAATGATTCTCTATAAAATTACACTAATTTGTCAAATTATATTCATGGACCTTGGAACAATCAATTCTGACAAAATCTTTTTAATCTGACTGCCCAAAATGTAAAAACTAATTTTATTCAAATTAAGATACCTATGGTTTTCACTTTCTTTTAAGGGCAGGCTACACATCTACTTGACCAATTATGAAAGTTAATTTCATGGTTTAATCCCTTCAGTTTGTTAACATATGGCATATTAGTCTCTTGTTAACCTTGTTTGTTATCAAAAGTCTTATTAAATGTATGCATGCAGCTGAACAAATAAATTGTCTTAATAACTCAGGTTCTTCAAGACAGATGTGGGAACTGTTTCAGGCCCTGACCTAGGACCTACATGGAGTCTTGTTCATTTTGCTGCAGGGAAGTCCTAACATACAATGCTATGATTTGGGACCAAAAGATGACACAATATTGGCAAGTACAATTTGCTTGCCTCTTCAACAAAGAGTTATTTTCTCTGTAGGTGCAAGTTCAGCTTACATGTCAGTTTCAAGACTCTTGATGTCTGGATTCTCATAAGATGCGATGTTATGTTTCACCTCTGGCCTATCATGACTATTATATATAAATTGGTATATATCCATTATAAAAGATAGTTTTACTGTACAATAGAGCAGTTGTTCTCTGAAACCATCTTCAAAGGGGTTTCACCATGCCCTCATGCTTCAGCAGTCTAATGCTGAACAATGGCAGCACCCTCAGCAATTTTTTTTCTTTTTCCTTTTTTTTTGAATATATTATTATTTTTTATGTTCATTTTTACTCTGTCAGATTCTCTATTCAGGTCTCTGTTTTCAAAGACTGACTAATCTTTAGGAAAACTACATAGAGTTTAGCAAGATAGCTTCAAGTAGAAATAGCTCTTTCTCTATTGATGAAGACCAAGAAGAAAGCTTTATCTTAGCCATGTACTAGTATGTGAATTTGAAAATAATGCTTAACTTTCTTTGTTATGTGTGGCCTCGTCCAGCAAGGAGGTCCACAGAATAGAGTAGAGGAGAGTGTGTCTTCAGAGTCACCAACCAAGACCTCCAGAGGCCAAAAAGAAAACAAGTCTTATTTTATTGCACAGTTACCATGTATATATACTCAGGCCACAGCTAAGCAGATTACTGGCAGCCACCAATGCAATGTATGCTCACTGTCCTTGCAGTAACCAATCAAGAAGTGGACCATGGAGCAAGCACACAAACTGAAACATATAGCCCCATGCCCAAGTCTGTGCCTACAAGGTTAGTGTGCTGCTGCTCACATGCCTAGAATGACGAAAGTGGCCTGCTACTCAGATGCTCTTAACATATGCCACATATGCAATACTCCAAGCACTTGTCGCCAGATATCTCCACTTTGACTCTGCTGCAAATATTTCAGCCAGCATTGCTGTTTTTTGTTGGATGGCCTTCATATGGTTACATAACCATGTCACAACAAAAGAAAGTATTATCAGTATCATGAACAGTAGGGCCAGGGTAATAGCTTTGTAAGGATTAGTTAATTTGTCTATCAGGTTTCTCCAATGTTCAGTCAATTCATGGAAGATAAAAGAGGTTTTCAAGGTAGACACCTTTGTTTCATTGATTTTGACAATTGCCTTGGTAAGGTAATGCATAGTCATAACATAGTTAGCATCCCAAGCTCCATTACTATACTGACAAAAATTGGATAAGTGTAAGGTTACATTTTCAGATACAGCATATTGGGTGACACAAATACTCTAAAATTCAGGGTCACAAGTGATCCTTTGCAACATAAACAATATATCTAATTTTTCCTGGCGGAGTTCTAGTTCTTGCTGAATGACTAAGATAGCAGCTTGGTACTGTTTATTTAAGTCATTTTGAATGGCAAAGGCTTTTTCCATGGCAGTAGACAAATTGTTTAGAGTCTGAGCACTCTAGATACTCTGAGTGAGTGAAGCAGCAGCAGTGTTTCTGGTGGCAATGGTGGCTATCAGTGCAATAATCCCAGGGATGATGAGGCTAATTGCATACCTTGTCTGTTGAAGGATCTCATTCAGAAGATTCTTCATCTTCATATCCCATGGACTCCTTCACTCTCTGAACAGGAAGCCAGACTTCTGAGGACACTCTAAGAATAAATATACATTTAGCTTTAAAAGCATGGGTTAGACAATTTGTTAGCCACCAGGTATATTGACTGCATAAAGGATATCTCTATGAGTGATATTTATGCCATCATTATCACTGATTGTTAACATGGCAGAGTGTGGTCTAACACATGCTTGTGCATAGTGGGTATAAGCATAATTTGGCAGAAAGACAAATCCATGGTCAGAGTCTGGACTCAATAAATACTCATTTATCCAGCCAACTGCTGCCCATTTGATGGGTCTAGCAGCTAGCAATATTAGTGTGATATCCATCATGCCATACTGATTTCCTGCATACCAGTTGGTAACAGCTTGTTCTGTGTAGCAGTTACTGCAGTAGCCCATGAGGTTTTGAGGCACATTACTTACATTCCAGGGGGTTGCACCTGCCCAGGCACATAAATGTTGTTCTTCCCCAGAGAAATTCTTTTTATCAAGGAGATGATGTATGGCAGTAACACATTAATTCCATGGGATGTTATCATTATAAGAAGGGGACTTTCCAAAAAGCATTGTTGAGCACGTTGCCAGCAAGGATTTTTTGCATTTGGCATGGGGCAGTCTCTGTCTATAGGTAGAATTAACTGTTATTCTGAGGTAAGTGAGAGATAACCCAGAATATGACTTATTATAGTTATGTACAAGACTTTCATTTGCAAGAGAAAAACAGAGAGGACTGCCTGGATTGTTGTGGAAACAGATGAAGCAAGGCCCTGAAGATATTAGGAAGCAGTTCTATTTGGCTGCAGCCAGGTTCAGAGAGCACAGCATTGCTTTAATCAATCAATCGCCTGAACCCTGAGTTCAGGTAGTTTCAAAGTTTTATACCATTCTGTAAGTGGAGGGGTGTAAATGTTCACAATCTACAGAAGTTCACATAAACTAAGCTTTTTATCTCAGTGTTTTGGGCAATTTAATCCTTCAAGGGCAGTGCCTGAAAAGAGGAGAGTTTCTTCTCCCCTTTCTTTCCTCTCCCTGCCAGCTGTTACTATGGAGCCCAATTGGTAACTTCTCTTATATTAAAAATGTAGACATCTCTGTTAAGTTCAGCTAAAGGCCAGAGCCTTTGTTTGCATATTTATACAATTATATTGCATATATTTGTGAATAACTAGTAAGGAGTTGTCCAGCACTTGGAGTGCTGGTATCTTCTTGACCAGTGGCCAAGTAAACAGGGTGACACAAAAAAAGGAAATTGATCTACATTGAACTCTTTTGCTGACAGTCCTAAAATCAGCCATGGTGAAGATTTCTGGAGAAGGTCAGTTAAGACTTTTCTGTAGAGAAAGGAGGTGCCACTTCATAATCAATGTCATAAATATTTGCTTGTGGGGATGCACCAACTTGTTGGCAATGTGCCTTCTTTGATTGGCATTTATATTAAAAAGAAATATGAAAATGGACCTGGGGGCTTTTTAGGGGCTATTGCCATCTCTGAATTAAAGATGACCAATTTTCTCACAATGCATTGAATCTTCTTTTAACTAATGGGTTCTTAAATTTTGCTTCTTGGGCCTGACTCCTACCCTCAGTCTGACACTGCAGAAAGGCCCAGTGCTGACTATGCATGAGGCATCTTTAAACTGGCAAAAATTACACTTAGCCCTTGTACTCAGAGAACTTCTTAGTCCTTAAAAGGAAAGTCTGTAAAAGGTATCCCTCTGTTAAATGGTGCAGGTAACAGTGATCTTGGAACTGGAGTACTTAAACCTACTAGACACTGAGCTTTCTGCTAATCAACTGATCAACAAAGGATGGCATGTGCAACCTGTGATTTTGGGAAGAAGTTTATACCTGGGCTTGACTCATCCTTCACTCACATTCATTAGTTCTTAGTGTTCTTTGTGTTGCCCCACTTTCCCTTTCCTTAGGTGTAGGCCCTCTTGTCAAGTCTGTTGAGTTTTCTTATTTTCTCTCTTTCTTTAGAGTCAAGAGGTTGTCCTGATTTTGTCTGTAGCATCTGTGCTAATTGCAGGTGCCCTCACCTGGATTAGCTCATCTTTCCTCTTGCCTACTGATTGCATCAAAGTGGAAGTCATGGTCCCATGAGATTCCAACCACAGCTCATTTTCTGTAGATTTCCCACCTTGTCTTCTGCTCAAGCTTTCAGAAATGCCAAGTAGAAGTTCCCCAAAAATAAAGAGTGAAAGCAATGTAAGCATCCATTCACGGAGGCATGGATAAACATGTTGTCCATCCACAAAGTGGAAAATAATTCATCCCACATTATGTTAAGTGTATTCACACAATCACAAAAGGACACTTACTTTGTAATTCTCTTATATGATGTATCTAGCGACAACAAACCCACAGAAACTGAAAGCAGGGTACTGGATGAGGGGCAATGGGATGACACTATTTCATGGGTGCAGAGTCTCTGTTATAAAGATGAAGTCTAGGAACTGATGGTGTTGAGAGCAAATGTACTGAGCACTTCTGAATTTTATGTGCACTTAAAAATGGTTAATGTGGGATGGGGTTATGGCTTAGTAATGCCGCCAATGTTTATATCAGCTGAAGTCTCAATAGCTAAACTGTGGAAGCATCCTAGATGCCCTTCAATAGAATAAATTGATAATGAAACTGTAGTATTTATACACAATAGAATATTACTCAGTCTTAAAAAAGATAATAAAATTATGACACTTTTAGGTAAATGTATGGAGCTGGAGAATATTATGCTAATGAATGAGCCAATTCAAAAAAAAAAAGGCTGATTGTTCTCTCTTTTAAATGGATGCTGATCCATAATGGGGAGGATGGGAAAAAATGGAAAAACTTTGATGGGTCAAAAGGTAGGGAGGACTGAAAGGGAGCATAGGGAGAGTAAAAATGGTGGAATAAGATGGACCTCATTAACCCAGGTACATATACGAATGCACATATAGTGCGATGCTACATCGGGTACAGCCAGAGAAATGAAAAGTTGTGCTGCAATTGTATAGGAGAAACCAATATGCTTTCTCCTCTCTAGCCCAAACTACAGGCTTCTGGGTCCATCTCTAGCCACAATTGACAGATGATTTAAAGAAACTCCTGACTGCATCCATCACAATCCCACTATCAAGATGGTCTAGAACAAAACATGCAGGTCATGGGAGTTCATATCCCACTTGAATCAAAGTGTGAAATATGATATATCAAGAACTATGTAATGTTTTGAACAACTAACAATAAAAATTAAAAAAAAACAAAACAAAACATGCAGGTCCTACCTATCACTGCAGCCTCTCAGAACAAAGGTGACCCTTTCAGAATGTAGAGTGGCTCCACTCACTCCCATAGAACTAGCATTTAAAGCCTCCTGCATCATCTGGGCCTTGGGCAGTGGGCTGTGAGAGAGAAAGATGATTCAGTGGGAACAAGGAGTTGAGAAAAGTGAGTGGCTGACTCCTAGAGAGCCTTCAGCCTCCATCAAAGAGTAACTACTACCTCAGGGAAGTAGATCCTGGGCACAAGGGAGAAATTCTGTCAAAAATTGCTAAGACTCACCCCGTTAGGAACAGCACATATGTGGTCTACTGGGTAGACCCAAGGGTACTGCCTTATGTAGGGTCAATGCCAAGAGAGTCTTCAAGGAGGGCAAAATCTCCTGCCTGGAGAAACTTCTTCCCAACTCCAGGTACTACAATCAAAGCCCTCAGTAATACCTGAAATTTGAGGCCACAGAGGTGGAAGGAAATGAAATCCTCCAAAATCAGGGCATTGAGGTGCCTCAGAAAACAACCAAGGAATGTGGAGTGAGGTGAAGGCCGGGATCAGGTCTCAAAGATCCAGATTTGAAAGCCATTCAAACTCTCTTCATCTTAGATACTGGAGGTTCTGCCAGAAAGTTGATTAGAATAGCTTAAGAGGAAGGGAATTGTGCAATAAGTCAAGTACTTCTCCGTTGAGACTTTTCTCCCCACAAGGAAACAGCCTGAAAAGGGCAAGGAAGGAACTTTGGAACACTTGTGATTGCAGGCAGAGAGCTGCTCACTCTTAACTTCACTTGAAGTTGTTTAATTGTTTTAGAAACTACTCTATTGAAAAGGTCTTAAAACAGTCAAGATACACAGCTGCTCTTCTGTGTGACCTAGGGTAAAATTTGCTCACTATAACTCATTATAATGCTAAATTCTCTGCCCTAAATGAAGTGCATCTGCCATGTATTTGGTTTGCTTTGGTTTGGTACTGGGAATAGATGTCAGGGGTGCTTTACCACTGATCTAAATTTTATGGTAGAGATATCTCAGAAGAAAAGAAAGAGAACATGATGACATCTGTATTTTTGTCAGCCCTCCATAAATTAGTATTTAACATACTTGCTGCGTTGTAGTATAGAAATATAATGTCCAATCAGGAATGTGTATTAGCATATATGAAGACAAAGGGTAGTATATAATAGTAAACTAACTAGAATATATAACAGATCACTTTCAACACTAAATGATCAGCCTTTGGATAAGAATCCCCTGAGACTAGAAGCACACAAATAAATACTACTTTCTATTGAATACCATGGCATCCCCAGTCTGTGTGAAAGTTCCATGCAACCTTTTTTTTTGTTTTATTTGAGGCAGAATCTCAGTTATCTTTCTCTTTGCTATACAATTATAATGACCAGCTTGCTTATAAGTGTTTATATCCTATGAGAAGTGAAAAGAACATCTAAAAAATATTTTGAAGAATCTTAAATACATAGTAGTCTACAAAAACTGACATTAAATCCAACTGAAGTTTTAAGCTACTTCTTTTAGAAACATTACATATGCTATGTTATTTAAAAATAACTTATCAAAACTGATTTATGTTCATGTATGCAACTCTACTCAAATCACTTTTAAAATGTCTTACATGAAAGTTTTTCTATAGAAATAATTCAGCTGACTTCTATAGAAAGTGTCAACAGGGCTGAAGTTGTAGCTCAGTGATGGAGAGCTTTCCCAGAATGTATAAGGCCTTGAAATATAACCCCAAACACTTAAAGAAAAGAAAAAGGAGAAAGAATAAAGTAAGGAAAGAAAAAAGAGAGGGAACAGTAGAGGGGGAAAAGGACTGAGTCATTAAAAGAAAAAGTCAAGTGGTACAAATATAAATATATAGTGTACTAGCTCTTGAAAAAACATTACCGAGCTTTAGAATTTTAGTTACATCAAATTGGGTGATATTATGACTATATAGAATGGCACATAATAAGTTCTGTAAAAGCCTAGCCTAAACCAAACCAATGGGTGGATGACTTGGAGAGGACTTCTCTCTGGCTTGATGGTGATAGGCTTTTACCTTCACTGATTCAGGATTTACAGCATAGGGGAGGTACCAAGACTTCCCTGACAGGTACCATAAGTGTGCTAGGCCCCTGGGATCCCATGACCAGGGCTCCCCATGCCCATGCCCAGCGCTCCCCGTGCCCATACCCAGAGCTCCTCCCCGTCCACTTGCTGATTCAAAATGGTCTGCTCCGTTGTCTGGTGCAGGTTTGTTCCTGACCAAAGGCCTGAGTGTTCACAGCATGTTTTAATATGGCTGAGCATGGTATGGTTGTGGAGGAAATAGACAATGTAGCCTTAATATGATGGAGGGTCAACAGCTGCCCCTCAGCCATACACTGGGTGTGTCCTGGAAGAAGTAAGAAGGGTTGTGGCCTACCTTGTCTGAAGTCATGGAATCACACACTAGTCCTTATGGCTGTCCGTGGGAGTTGGTGATATGTACAGCTATTGGAATTTTTGTTGTTCTCTTTCTTTTGTGGAGAAGTTATCAGTCTGTGAAAAGCAGGCAGACAGAAAAAATTCTTGCTCCAAAACTTTCTGGACTTATTGAAGAAAAATTTCAAGTACTTGAAACAGTTAGCTTTATTCAAAAAAAATCATGAAGGCTTAGAGTCATCTTTAAAACATGTCATATTGGTGAAGAAATCAATAGCAGCAGAAAACTTGGAGGCAATATATGAAAACTTGGGTAGGTCCATAACTAAACTTGAGGATGAAATACTCTTTCTTGAAAAAGAGCTAAAACAAGAGAAAAACGAAACCTTCTCAACAGAATGGATTGATAGTGGATATATCAAAAAATTAAGTCCCTAGAAGATAAATCAAAATCACTTAAATAACAAATACCTGAAGTTAAAACAATCTTGAGAATTTTTTAAATGAATGAAGAAGGAGTTACAGTATCAATAAAAGATACTTTTAATGAAAATTCCAAACTTCAGGAAAGTGAGAAACAGCTTTTACAAGAAGTTGAAGTATGGAAAGAAAAAGTGAATGGCCTTACTAAACTGAAAATTACATTTGATCACTCTAAAGTACATGCAGAACAAGTTCTAACAGACAAAGAAAAAATCTCATTAAGTCTTTGACTAAACACTTTCTGCAGATGAAAGTTTGGGCTCCTGAGCTTGCAAAAGTTCTAACAGATGATGGTAAGTTGGAATTGGAAATGAAGAGTGAATCAGAAATTGGTGCTAATTTAGAAAATCAGCCAAAAGGGTCTTTGAAGGAACTGTTTTATGATGCTAAGTTAGCATTTAAAGGCCTCTTTTAAAACCTTAGAGAGAGAAGGAAATAAAAACTTTACTTTATTATTTGAAGTTATTGAATCAAAGGAAGACCTGAGAGAACATATTAAAAATTTTAAGACAGAACAAGCATCTTTGCAAGCATAAAATACACAGTTTGATTGTGAGAATCAGAATCTTCAGCAGAAACTTAATGGCATAATGAAATTATATCAAGAAAATGTAATGAAACTCCAAAGAAAATTAATAGGAGAAGAAAATTACCAGGTAGAGCAAGAAGAGAAACTTTCCAAAGAGAAAGAAAAGATAAGCCATATATCTAAACTGCTGGTGATCAATAGAAGCAAGCCAAATATAGTGATTAAGAATTGGAGAGTACCATATGTTCTTAAAGGGGCACATTATTTACTATGAGAAAAAAGCACATGGTAATAAATTGGCAGCTTGAAGTAATGAAAGATATATCAATAATTTAAGGAAATGAAATGCTCACAATAGACAAGAATTAACTGAAATACACTTCCAAGTTAAGCTTGTAGAAAAAAGATCTTTCTGTGGTTGATGTTTCAAATACAGCCTTTGGCAGAGAAAATTTCCCAAACTGTCCCTGACTATTGGGTCAAACTTCATGTGAAACACGACCTTCTCATTTGCAATAGAAGGGTACACTCATACTCTCACCTTTAGTGCCAGTGGGAGGAGAAAGAGGCTCAAGGGGCCCAGATAATTCTCTGGACCATCCAACTAGCAATTAAAGAAGAGAATCAAACTGTGATAGGTCAACTGATCCTCAGAGAGCACCTTCTGACATTGGGTCCCTGGCACATCCATTGGAACAGGCCCATAGGAAAATGATACCACTACCAGGCCAACCATATTCTGATCCACATATTCCTCTACAAAGACAAGATGGATATTATTCTAATTATGGTAGACCATCTGGATCAGCAGAAATCAGAAGTTTCACTATGCTGTCTTTGGATAAAATGGATGGGCCTACATCTTCAGAAATGGAATCCAGTAGAAATGATACCAAAGTTGATCTTGCTGATTCCAATGTACCTGATTCCAATGTACCTGATTCATCTCTTGTGGATGAAAACCAAACAAGTAGCTCTCACTTTGCATTCTCATCATACCCTCCAATCAGTGCTCCATTGATTTCTGTGGATCCCAGGAGTCTGTTAATGAGAAGAGGACATTTTCTTCCTCACCTCCTCCAGAAAACATGTATGGAGCATCTCAAAAATATTTTCCTCCGGGCAAACTACCCTCTCTATTTCCAATGGGACCTTAATATTTTCCTCATTATCTCCCACCAAGAGCTGGATTTTTTGCCCTCCCAGCTCCACATTCTGAAAATAGAAGTGAATTCCCTTCAGGGTTGATTTCACTTTCAAAGGAGTCTGCTACTGTACATCCAGAAGCACAACAAGAAACTTGACAATATTTTTTTATCTGCCTTCAAAAGTAATATATTCTTCATTTTTAGTTCAAGTAAATGCTTGTACTTAAGTGACTATACTTTTGCTCCAATTGAATTTTAATGGAATTATAATTCTTAGGATAGTATTTTATAAATAAAGATGTTAATGAATCTTATGAGCAAATTATTTTTATTTTATCTTATTCTAGACAGTATAACATTTAATTTGATTAATCCACTAATATATGAGAAAGAAACAGAGTTTTAAATATGCAATCTTGCAGTTGGGTATATTTAAAACTCCAAAGACTATCCCTTTATACAAAGTAATATATATACTGTGATTGTAGCAAATATGAAATTAACTTTATGCTTAATGAAAAATTTTATTCAATTTAAAGTCTTGTTTTGCATAGATAATGACAATAAAAATCAGCTAGTTTTCCATAAAAAAGAATAACTAGAGCATCTTAAGAGTAAACCAGAAAACACAACTAAACACCTCATTGAAATAGGAGATTTGAATACAGAAAAAAAATAGATTCCAGTTCTCAGAAAACTTGTAGAAATTGGAAACCATAATTTAAGTTCACTCTGTCCATATTTTCCCCTACATCTTCTTTATTTTATGTCCATTCTACTATGGTCACTGATATGGGGAGTGTCATAGTTTATGTTTTGTTTTCAGGGAGAGTTTTGTAATATACAAACGATTTATTAGGATATCAAAATGAAGAAACAAAGACTTAACTCCAAATATTTTAACTGTTAGATTCAATAGTCAAAAGATTAATTTACTCAACTACTATAAATGTTGCAAGTTCTTACTCTCAATTCCTATATCATTACAAATAAGGAGAAATTTGCAAAACTGAACCATTCCAGAGAATGACACTGTGAAAAATGGTTCCTGATAGAGACCAAGAAGAAATATTTATTAAATATACCCTAATTAAGAATTAGTGATTAAAGCTTTTTGTATGTGTGTGTTAAATACGCTCTTCATTTGTTGTGAAGATTATACATTTATGTCTGAAATAAATGCAGAAATATAACTTTCTTATTAAATATAAGAAGCAGCTTTATTTATTTTATTGATGGCCAGTAAAGACTTCCAATGATATTTGAGCCCACAATTAATTTAAATGAAAAAAAGACAGGGACTTGAAAAAGAAACTGTACAAGTACAATAAATCTAATATATTAAGATTAAAATAACACTGGTTGTTAGATTAATCTTATAATTAACATTTACTTTCCAGCATAAAACATTACTTGCTCTTTACGAGTGGATGGCAATCTACATCTATGTTCTCTATAAAATGGACTGATGACCCACCACTGATGTTAATCCAGAACTACTTCTTCCCTAAACACTATGGGAAAATAGTTGCGATTATAGTGTAAGATCAGGTAAGGCAAGCAGCAACAAAGAAGGCAGAGTTAAAAAGGCTGCCCAAAGAGGATTTATTTGAGATGTCACTCCCAGAACTCAATCAGACAGACAGTGCACAGGAGAAGGGCCTGAGGAGTAACGGAGTGAGAGCTTGATAGAACTGGGATTTTATGGGGCTTAGGCAGAAAGGGAAAGGTTTGGAACAGGAAAAGGTGTTTGTAGAGACTCTTGTCCTGCTGGAGCTGGTTGGTGGAGCTGGCTGAACTTCAGGATTTGCCAGGGGGTCCTGATGATTGACAGCCATTTCCTTTGACGCCTAATGGATGTTTCTTTCAGGTGCATGCTGCTTTGTCCTAAGTAACTGCCACTGACCTGACATATAGTTGATGTTTTACACCAAGAAACTGGAAATAATGTAACTTCAAGTTGAAAACAGAAATAAAATGCCTATTTACCATGATACAGTCCAAAAAATGTTATAGCTTCAGATGAAAAACCTGAAAAGCCCTTTAAATATAACACCAAGTATTGAATCAGGTTCCAAATTTGATTACAGCTCTAAAAATAACAGTTAAATAAAACAAAATGGTATTTAAAATTGGCAATTTATAGAAAAATGAGAAGGAATTGATTCCAAAAATAAAGTCATAAATACATACATACTTATATGTACTTTACCTAAATATTTGGACTGTTATAACAAAAATCAAAATTCCCACAACTAAAGAAGCATCCTCCTCTTAACATTTGAGCTGTCATAATTAATGGATTAGTCTTTTTTATATGACTGATGTAGATAAATATAGCACAAGTGAATTAAACTAATAGGTATATGATTAAGTGTTTTATTTATAAACTTCTTTTAGTTGTTGATAGACCTTTACTTTATTCATTTATTTATATGCAGTACAGAGAATCAAACTCAGTGCCTGACACATGCTAGGCAGACGTTCTGCCACTGAGTCACAACCCCAGCCCATGTTTATGTTTTCACAACCACTAACAATAATCTAAAAAGAAAATGAGAATATCTCCATTACAAAAGAATTACAAGGCAAAAAATGTATAACCAATAATAATTAGACCTGAATTATTTTCTAATTTTCTTTTAATTACATGAAGTTGAGTCTATAGTGGTTTACAAAAGGCCTTAAATATTTTCTAGCACTTGGCCAGCATCTATTCTTTTCCAAGAGAGGAAATGGGTATGGTAAAATTTTGCTGAAATGAATTAAATTCATATACTCAGGGATATCAGTATTCCTCAAATATGCTATGGACTTGAGAGTATACATATTGAGTAAAAGAATTGTGTTTAATAAATGCAGTCTTAGAGTTTGATTAACTTCTCTTCCAGTAGGTGGAGCTGTGCCCAGTGAAGCTGGCCAGTCCCTAAAAAACAAATGCCAAATGTCATCTTTGATATAAGGAGAGCAGCTAAGAACAGAATAGGGAGGAAGAGCATGAGAAAAAGATCACCATTTAACAGGGTCGAGAGGGGGGAGGGAAAGAGAGAGAGAAGGGAAACTGCATGGTAAAGGAAGGAGACCCTTAATGTTATACAAAATTACATATAAGAGGAAGTGAGGGGAAAGGGGAAAAAACAAGAGAGAGAAATGAATTACAGTAGATGGGGTTGAGAGAGAAGATGGGAGGAGAGGGGAGGGGAGGGGAGGGGGGGATAGTAGACGATAGAAAGGGCAGCAGAATATAGCAGACATTAGTATGGCAGTATGTAAAAAAGTGGATGTGGAACCGATTTGAATCTGCAATATGTATACGGGGTAAAAATGGGAGTTCATAATCTGCATGAATCATATGTAAGAAATATGATACGTCAAGAGCTCTGTAATGTTTTGAACAACTAATAATAAAAAAAAGAATTTTTTTTTAAAAAAAGAATTGTGTTTAAAGAAAAATTGAAGGCTGGGGTTGTGACTCAGTGATAGAGCACTCACCTAGAACATGCAAGGTCCTGGGTCCAAGATTCAGCACCATGCATTGAAAAATAAAGGTGTTTTGTCTATCTATTAAATATTTTAAAAAAATAGAAAATGGTTAATATGGAAAATTTCATGTCATGTATACTTTAATCACAATCAAACATTTAAAATGGAAAATAAACAACTGATGGTTTTCAGTGAGAGAGCTGTGAGTCTAAAGGAAAACAGAAGGTAGGTTCTCAGTGAGGATGGAGGTGGCCTAACTTCAATACATGTTTTAGAAGGTGCCACATCCATCAATATCAAGACTGGTGAGGTGTTCATTTGAGGATGCATTTGAAAGGGCTTGATTGGTGATGGCATGCTGTTTATAAATCCTTGCCTGAAATTTTGATTTAATGCATCATTATGGTTTTAGCTATATTAATATTGAACAACATACAACTTTTTTTTTTCTATATACAACTTTATGAAGGTCAAAAATATGCCAAATGTGGCCTCCTATTGTTAGTGTTTTAAAGTAACAGATTCCTGGAAATAAGAAATGACAACTTTCTTTTGAACATGTAACCTCTATTCCAAATACAAATATATTTTAACTACCCATAGGAAAATTTTGTGATACAAGTTACATGATGCACTTTTTCCTGAGTCCCCTTTCTTCCATTAGCTCATGCCTCTAAGGAGAGGAACTTCTGAGGGTGCAGGGCCTGCTGCCTGAGAGCAATGAGCTCTGCCCTGAGCAACCTTGAAAGTGGCTCTCTGGTGAGGTCCAGAGGAAGGTAGGAATGAGAATTCTGGGAAGGGTAATGGCATAGCATGACAAGGAATGTTCCAGAAGATGTTGCCTTCTCTCTGGAGAACCTGCTAGAGGAACAGGTTTTGAAAGGAATTGTGACATCAAGGAACTTGGGGGAGGACCCATGCAAAGCATGCTGTAAAACCTGGCTTCTCCTAGGGACTATTCAGTAAGCCTGTCTCTAACTGCACCTGGAGAACTGTGTGGCTGTCTGCATAGGGGACAAAGTGCCAAGTGACCCTTCCTTCATCAAGGATAAAACCAGTACCTTAAGCAACTTAGTGAGACTCTGTATTTTTGTTACTGGTTTCTTTGAGTTGGCATAATATCTTCAAGGTTCATTCATGTCATAGCATGTCATCAGTACTCCAGTCATTTCTATTGCAGAACAACATTCCATTATATGGATATGCCTTATTTATTTATCTATTTTGTTTGTTGACTTAGTCACTTGTACTTTTTGGCTATTTGAATAACGCTGTTGTGAATACTCATATAACTTTGTTTCTCTTCGGTGTACATCTAGGATGGTATTGCTGGGTCATTCAGTAAGTCTGTGTCTCTAACATGGAAGGAGTTGCCAGATTGTGCTAGAAAGAAGGAACATCCTTTACATTTCTTCACCAGGTCACAGAGTGTCTTTGTCCCTGAGAACATATGCTATTGTCCATGTCAATGATTGTCGCCATCTTTCTAGCCTTAAAGTTGTCTCTTGTTATGTCTTTGATTTGCAATTCCTTAATGATAAATGATGACTGCTGTGCAAACAAAATGATCTGTGGAGAAGTGCATATTTAAGTCTTTTAATACTTTTTTATTGGATTTTCTTTTTTGATTAGTTGTATCTGTTCTTTCTATATTAGGGGTTACAATCATTTCTGAGTTATAATCTATGATTTGCAAATATTTTCTTTCATTCTGTGACTTTACAACTAAATTTGTTAGTGCATTCTTTGATGCTCAAAAGCTATAATTTTTAATAAAGTTTAATTTACTTATTACTTCCTTTATTGCTTAGCTGGTGCCTTAAATTAGTAACCACTGGGCTGAGGATGTGGCTCAAGCGGTAGCGCGCTCGCCTGGCATGCGTGCAGCCCGGGTTTGATCCTCAGCACCACATACAAATAAAGATGTTGTGTCCGCTGAAAACTAAAAAATAAATATTAAAATTCTCTCTCTCTCTCTCTCTCTCTCTCTCTCTCTCTCTCTCTCTCTGTGTTTAAAAATAAAAAAAAATCTCTCTCTTACTCCCTCTAAAAAAAATTAGTAACCACTATTAAAACTAAGGCCAAAACAATATAATCCTATTTTTTTTAAGAGTTTGTAATTTTTAGTTTTGAATTGAGTTCTGTGATATATTTTGAGGGTTTGTGTGTGTATGTGTATGAAGTGAGGGAGGTTGTCTAACTCCATTATTTTCTGTGTTTACCTGTTTTTCCAGCACCCTTTTTTGAAAATGTTCTTTATCACTGACATGCCCATTAATTTTTGGTGATGCCTTAGCACGTCATAATATTGACCATATACATAAGGTTTTTCTGCCAAAATTCATTCATGATTTGCTTTTCGGGATAAGTATCCATGAAAGCCCCTCAGTGACAGGTTTGCTCACTCCATCCTTCCCAGCTCACTGTACAGTGCCCATCTGAAACTATAGGTACAGCCTGTGCTTTCAGATGCTGGGCTGTCTCTGGGCCACATGCCCTAAGGACTGTACTTCCAATGAACCCTCATGCCCATTCCTCTGAGTCCACATGAACAAATGGTGCTGGGAAACCTGGATGAGCATATGTAGAAGCATGAAACTAGACCCCTGTCTCTTACCCTGCATAAAATTCAAGTCTAAATGAACCAAAACTTGAAAATTAGAACAGAAATCTTGCAACTTCCTGAAGAAAAAAGAGGGTTAACACTCCTCCATGCAGATGCAGGCAACAACTTTCTCTATTTCCATTGGTTCCATTGGTACCACTACCTTAGGAGATGACAGGCACATCCTATTTCCACCCAATGGAGGAGGAAGACCAGCCTTCTCATTGCAAGCTCATCACTGATAGACGTGGGTGGTGTTCAAGCTGCCCACTGCAATTCCACAAGAAACACAATCAACTGAGGGGAAGAGGTGCCTCATTATAGCTTCACAAGTCCCCACTGTTGCTGTGCTGTGTGATGGTGTTGTCATTTCTGAGCAGGGATACATTGCTCCCACCTCACTAGCTGTTTCTGGCACCAACTCACTGGGAAGCAAAATGTGCCTTGTTACTTCCAGACAGAGGGAAAGTCCAGACAACCAGATGGTCTCCATCAACACTGGTATTGTAGGGACTGTTTTACTACTAAGTAGGATGAAAGCCCCAGTTTCCCTCCTGGTCTTCTCTGACTTACGCTTGGACAACACAATTGTGCTATTTCACTATGGACTGATGATAGCAAAAGTCTAGGCTCCCTGATCAGATTTTTCTGGTAGGGCCACAGTTTTCTGTATAGTGACCAGAGTTGAAAAGTTTTGTCTTGTTAAACTTCCTCTTCCTGTCTTTTGGTGGGATGGAGTGGGCTATGGGGGAGTTTTTTTTTTTTTTTTTTCATTATGTCTGTTGTTATTTCCATGTTGCCAGTCTCTCCAGCACCCAATTCAACATAGAGAAGGCAAAGAGAAAACCCAGGGAAATCACCTCATGCTATTCCTTG
Source organism: Callospermophilus lateralis (assembly GCF_048772815.1). Classification (NCBI taxonomy): domain Eukaryota; kingdom Metazoa; phylum Chordata; class Mammalia; order Rodentia; family Sciuridae; genus Callospermophilus; species Callospermophilus lateralis. Next base: position 85,118,596 of record NC_135318.1, read on the forward strand.
GGTTTCCCAATTTTTAGCTCACCTCCTTTATCTTCTGTTTTCTTCTCTTTGTGTTTTTATACATTCACTTTTCTATCTTTCCAGAGTGTTTTAGTAAGAGCAATAAGGAAGTATATCTACTCTATCACTCTCAAGTGGAAGTTATGTATCTCCTTTTAATGTACTCACTCTTTATAGTTATAAGTGTCTAAAATAATTTTAATTATAACCCAAAACTCTTATTCATAAATTAGAGAAGGGGAGAAGTTGTAAATAATAGACCTCAGTAAAATCAATTAAAGGAAAGAAGAAAAGAAGGAAGGAAGTAATTGCCTATGAAATAAAAATGGGGCTTCCCATCTGGGGATGGATATTTGGGAGTCTGCATTCCATGGAACAATAGAGGTATTGGTTAAAATGCTATCTTCTGCCTTTGTTAACTTGGTCCACAAGACCTCAGCCTTTAAGCTTGAGGGGCATGATTTTAACCATCAGGATATGAGCATTCTCAGTCCCTTTGCAGCTTTAACAATCGGCCACACATTACAGACCTCGGCATGGCCCAAGGTTCTCATCTGGTCACAGGAGGTTCATGAATGTCCATCAGTTACTCTGGAAGTCACATTGAGCTGCAACTGGAGTGTGCGCCACAAGGAGTCTTCTGTCACTATCCCCAAGCCACTGCAGTGGCTTAATTTACCCCATTACATCAACTTCAAAATCCATGGCTATCAAGGAAAGTAAACGTCCTGAGAAGATGAAATAGAGAAACTTGGGAGAAACAAGGTGATTTAGGGGGCTGGCCCCAACTCTCTGAGACTCTCCCTCATTTCTCACTCCCTACTCCTAGCCACATCAATGGGGAAATGCTTCTTCCCATTTTTCCGCCTATGTAGCCAGAAAATGGGACAGTTTTCTGCAACAGATTAGAACTCAAATACTCCTGCCTGTTATGTTTCGTTCATACACAGAACACCAGACATGTTGAAAGTGTGGGTAGTTTGCAGAAATAATGGAATTACAGAGACCCCTGGTGACTCATCCCAACTGTAACATTTAGGAATCCCAAGGATTCCTATACCATGCCCCAAAATTTCATAGGCTCTGAGGATTTGCCAGAATGGGTCAAGGCAGCAACAGAAAGGATATATATATTTGGCAATTGAAGAGGCTGGGGATTTTGGGTTCCCTAGCTGCTCTTTCTTCTCCCAGAGTTGCTAAGCATAGTGCCCTTCTCAGGACCAGAAACACTTGGGTCTGCTAGGGTATATAAACAAGGGGGTCTAGCAATCTAAAGGCACATATTATTTACCTTTTTATCCCAACAAACAACAACAGTGTGCACCACAGCAGGAGAACCTAGATGCTGACAGATACACCAATTAACAATGGGATCCTATTCCTAAGGGACAGGAATCAGAAAGCTCAAGAGTCCATGATCGGCCATGTATCCCCAACCACCTGTTGCAAGCCAGATCAACAGCAGCAGGTGGTGTACAATTTAGGTAGAGAGAGGAACACAGAGAAAGAGAGAAGGCCAAAGTGAGAGATGGAGATCTAGGGAGAATTATAACTGAACAAATCACTACAATGTTTTATGTGGTGATTAACTGGTAGAAAGAGTTATGCAATCAGGACAGCGCTATGGTCATAATTTAATTACTTTTTCATGTGCCATGATGGATAGACCACAACTTTTCTATGACTGTTGCTACTAAAATTAGTGCCATCTTTGATTAGTCTGGGTCTTATTTTCTCATTCTATGAAGAATGAGATGTATAACATGTCCTCATGAATTGTGAGTAAAGCCATTTTCATTGGGTTGTGGTTGCCTTGGGTCATATTACAGAAGCAGGTATCCTTTAGAGAATTCCAGGGTAACATGTTCTCCTCCAGATCTCTGGGGAATGTTCGAGGGCTTTTCTATGTGAAAAGAAAGTTGCAATGTTGAGCTTGCTGCTCTGAACCAGGAAAAATAACCTAATTTCAAAGTCCCAGTCCCATGGACAGTGCTGTCAGACCTGCTCAGTTGCCCCATGTCCATCCTCTCAGGGCCCTGATAACCCCCAGGACCTGCCTCCTCTACAGATTCACTTGAGAGCTGCCCACTCACATTGCTCTGTCTGTGTGGCTGGCTGGGCATGTTGAGGACCAAATGCCCAGGGGAGCGGTGAAAGGGAGTCACCGTCCATGACTTCCAGACTTGGGGGCTGTGGGCTCAGCTTCCTAATAACTGATTTACAGAGGGTCTAAGCCCCTGGTCTGAGGTGGCTAGTGGTTTTTCTGCCTCCCTTTCTCATCTTTTTCTATGAGTGTGCTGTCTGATGGGTTTGTCCTTCACACAGATTAACACCTGCACCCCAGTCCTTGCTCTGATTTTGTGAAGCCCCACTAAGACAGCCACATTCTGGGAACACTGGAGTACTAGATACAGTCTGGGTAGGAGGTGATGATTGCTGAGCCTGACATGAAGGAAGACAAGAGAGAGGGGAAAATGGAGGAAGGGAGTCAGAAAAATTGCAAATTTGGGCTCTTCAAAGAAAAGTTAAATTATTGGATTCATTAATGTTTACAGCTTTGTCAAATTAAGGACTTGGTGTTTATTTATTCTTAATCCAATTCTCGCATATTCTCAGAGAACTCAGAATTAGCTCAATCCCCTACTTCTCAGCAGTCTACTTGATACATATTCTCAGGTGTTGACTATATCATGTGTCTTTTTAAAATGCTGGGTGTATGTTGGAGGTAAGATAGTCTTTCCTTGTGGATCTTGAGTCAGTTTGATGAGTAGGACAATGACTTTTTAAAGGTGTAAAAGACAGTCATAAGCTGGAATTCTGTAGGAATTCTAGAACTAGGATCTAGGTACTTAGATCAGGTAAGCAGAAGATGCCACCAATTTCCTGTGTTTGTGAGTCCACAAAACCTCCAAGAAAATCTTCCCTGCATTATTATACATTTCAGAGTGAGACGTCCTGGGCCACCCACCCACTGGTCCTGGCATCTTTGCTCATGCAGTGAATGACTTTGTGCAGATGATGTGTTTGTGTGTCCACCCTTTTTCACCTCCTGACTTGTGTCCCCAGAGCCATCATTGTTCTCACTCCTGCATCATCAGTGATGCACTTTTCATTCTCTTACATCTCCTGACCATCAATTTTGGGAAGTTCATTGGACCCCCCATAATGAAAACACCCATGGGTAATAAAGGGCTGTTCCACAGCTATTACTATCCATCTATGTGCTCAGCCACTCACCCACACCAACATAGGACTCAGGGTCTGCACCCATCATTTTCTCTACTATGAATGTCCATCTTGTGAGTAGATTGTCCCTGTTGGACAAAGAGCAAGAGCTTATTGATCTTAATAAATTACCAATTGTCACAAAACCAGCAAGAGGCAATATTGAGAGGGGAATCCACAGCCTCCAACACCCAAGCCTGTGCCTCTGGCCATGGTCCCTCATTTTTCTAGCATGCTCTCTGAATGCCCTTTCCTTTCTCACTATTCTGTGTTTCTTATGAAAGCTCACATTGCAAAGTCGGTTTCAACTGAAAGATGAATTTAAAATGAAGCTATCAATTCCATAGTAACAGGCATAATAGCTTAAATAATAAGAATCCAGAACTACAGACTACCCCAGAAAAAGCCAAGTGAACACAGCCATAGATAAAAAAACAAGGTAATGGAGGACCCAGAGTCCTGTTTGTGGGTTCAGATATATCTGGGCTTGAACCCAACTCTGCCCTTCACTGGCTGCATAACCAGAAGCTTCTTACTTAACATCTCCAAGCCTCATTTTCCCTGGAGGATCAGGTGAGCACAGAAACCTTGATGGTGTGGGTCAAGGATGACTATGATGTGAAGTGTGTCATAAAGCTAGTGGAATGTGGCAAAAGATTAATAAGACAGTGCTGCTCTCAGGATTGTTGCGACAGGATCAAGAGATCAAGAGGGTTAAACGAAACAACACCACCAGCCAAAGATCTCCCTTCAACAAACCCTGAAAGGGCTAAGAATAGATGCAGAGCAACCAGAGGCCCCAGGGTACCCAGAGGTGAAGCACAAAGTGTAAGCAATCAGTGAAGGTGATAATGGAGCATTGCAGGACCACAGATGGCAACAGGGAAGTCAAGGGGGCCAATGAGTCAGCACTGAACTACAGCCACCAGTGTGCACTGCCCAGAGATGGTCTTGATGGTGGCATTGGAGCAGAAGAGGACTCCATGTCGTTCCTCCAGGGGTGAATACAAACACCGAGTATGTCCTGGACCCCATTCCATGGTCACAGTGACACTGGAATGCGCTCCAGGAGGACTAAGTCTGTTTAGCCTCTGTGTGTTTCTGAGTCTGGGGAAGACCATGATTTTTTCTCCCTTCTATGCTTGTTAGGTTTCCAGAGATAAATACTGCAACAAACCAGACCCAGCTCTGACCCAGGTGATCACTCCATCAGGCTAGCCATCAGAACTAGTTCTGCTATAAATACTACAAAAAGCCCATTCAGTGCTATGAAAATTGGCAATATAGGGCACTAATTAAATACAATAAATAGTAAATATTTAAATAGTAAAAATATTAGTAAATATTTATTTACTAATAATAAATAGTAAATATTTTTGAAGGCATTAGATGATGTTTATGAAGAATTTGGACTAATATGTTAAATATTTATGTTCATAGTTGGGTGAAAAAAACATAATACAATGTAATATATAAAATATATTCAAGACAAAATATAAAAATGTGCAGAAAAAAAGAGAAAAAAATAGACTAACATATTCATAAGCTTCACTTACACTTGAATGTTTTCATTAATTTTTCTGCATGTTGTTTTCTGCATTTTGGGGAAAATTTCTATGATAAGTATCACTTTATATTGATTTAGGTAATTTATATTCTGAAAAGGAAAAAAAGACCCTATAGTATCTAGCCATATCTATATGAAGAATGCATGCCACTTTTGGACATTGTGACCTTTGAGAATTTTCCCCAAGATTATGAGGAATCATTAGTGCAAAGAGGTCATATGCACAACCCTGGCCTCAGGCTGAAGCATAAGCATCCCAGGTGCAAGCCCAATATTTCTCCAAGGTCACTCTGAAGAACTAGGGACAAGATATTTACATAAATATATTTTGATAACTATTATGCAAGTAACAGGACTTCAGGGAGGAACCATTGCACAAATCATTTGCAGGAAGTATTTTTAAACAGAAAAAGAAAAGGAGTATCATGCACCTACTGACAAATATATATAAAGAATTACTCCTTGTTTTCTTTGACACTGACTCACTTTGCCCAACTGACATCTCAGTACAAATCAGCAAGATTAATGGAGATTAAGCAGTAGACAGAGCTCCAGCCTTCAGTTTAGAGAAACAAACTAGCAGTGTCTCTTTCCCTTAAGCAGAGACAGAGGCCACCAATCCTCAGACCACAATAGTAATTTCAAGTTGAGTTAAAAATGAGGAGGGCCCTGTAAACCTGTATGACAAACTTTCCTTCAATGAGTGGAGAAGCAATGTCAATCACACATACATAAAAACCCAGACCAATTGGATATGTGACTACTTGACACTGGAGTTTACACTTCTAAGCAATGGATGAGATCATGTTTGCCACCAAAAGTAGCTGTATTGGCATCACTATCTTAGATTAACAAAGGCCATCCCTAGGATAGGGGCCAGGCACACGGATGTTGGGAACATTGGGGAATGATTCTGTAGACCTGGCCCACCCTACTTGACCCCCACATGCTTTCACTATTGAGAATCAATTTACCTGCAGCTCTGTCTGCCAAAGTCCCCAGGCTGTGTCCCATTTCTCAGCAAACCACCTGATATCTGAAGGAGAAATGTAAGCTCTAAAATACTAATATAGAGAACACTAGTTACACTGAAGGGTGGCAAATTTTATGACACTTACACTACCCAGATTCTGGAACTTGGGAAGATAAGAATAATTTCCTTTAACCATAAAATCTGCAAGATTCAAAGAAACCTAGAGGTATTTTAGCAGTGGAGACTTAGAAACCTGACGTCATCCTGCTGTCCATTAAAAGTCAAGAGCTAAACCTGAGTAGGACCCTATGGAAATGTCCCTGGCCCCCAGTAAAGCTACAGAGCAGAAGAGGCATGCTGTCACTCTCCTCTGAGAGGTGACCCACTGTCCCCCTCGAGAGTGTCCCTTTTCCCTTTTCCTGTTTCATCTAATGAACTCTTGCATTTTACTCTGAGAGACATATCTGTAATCTTTCCTAGTTGATCACGAGAATCAGGGTTTGAAGGGGGGCCATCATGCTGCCTCTGTCTCTCAGAAGGCCCAGCCTTGTAATCCCTGGAGCTGAAAGGCAAGCTCATGCCAAAGCTGTGGAAAAGGAGGATCAGAGCTGTTGTTGCCAAGCTCCTGGGTGTGGATGCTGAGTGCAGTGCTGGGGATTGAATCTGTACCAGGGTTGCAGCCATATGAAGTGGAAATGATCACCAAGTTTCACAGACAGAAAACCTGAGCCTTAATGTAGTCATTCAATTATTCTACACCAATCAAAATCAGGTTATAATCAAGGTCATCTCAATCTAAAGCTCTTACCTGCAAGTACAAGTAACCTTTTTTGAAATATGGTTTTTATGTTAAAACCTATTAATAACCATTTCTGCATGGGCTGGCCCAACTGGAAGCTGCATTCCAAACATTAGTTCTCTGGGTTTTAACTGATAGAGCTGAGCAGACAGATCGGGGATATCTAGCCTCTTTTCATACAGACCAAGTTCTTTTGGGTGAAGGTGTAGCAGGCCCATGTTCCCACTCTGCCCACAGGTTAGATCTCCCAGCCACTTTCCAACTGTGGGAACTTCCCAGTACCTGGATCCTGCAGCAGGAGTTCTCCACACTGCGAAATGTAGAGTATGAGAGGCCTACCTGAAAAACCCCACAGGATTGTGGGACCTATGTCATTAACCAACCTCCATCCAAAAAGCAAGATGGGAAACTGCACTACAGGCAATGGTGCCTTGTATCAATCACTCCTAAAACCTTTTTTTTTGTGCCAGGAACTGGACTCAAAGCATTAATTCCAACACAGGTCTTAGGATGATCCCACTCAGCAGTGAGGAATGGCACTGGTGTTGTTTCCACATCCCAGGAAAGAAAAATCTATGTTGATTCTCTATATTTTTATTATCTTTTAAGATTTGTCTATATCATCACTTCTGATATTATTTTATTTACCACAAGCAATGAACTTGGCTATTGTTTTGTTGTTGTTGCCATTTAGTCCAGGCTAATTAGTCAGCATTCTGTAACAACCACCAGTATTCCAGGAAGCTTGTTACCTGGAGTGGTTTTAGGACCTTCAAATGCATTCACGAAGAAAACATCATCATGAAAAATGCAGGACAGTGAAGGATGAAGTCTCTTGGATGAGAGAGACCCAATGCAACATGGTGAGGAACGATGCTCATTGGCCCTGACTTGAACAGTCGACTTTTCATCATTAACCAACATTTGTAATGAGAAGCAAGGTAAAAGGATGGTGGAGGGTCAGTGGCTCCAGTGTTATTGACAAGGAGGTAGGAACCTGGCAGCAGGAGCCTGGGGACATGCATGGCATTCTTGAACAGGCAGCAAAAAAAACATGCATTTTTTCCCCCACCCCACCCTAACTCAGTTCTTACTTGCATGCACTCTCTCTCTTTCTGTCCTGTTCATTCATACCCAAGAGCAAACATACCTTCTCCATGAAGGAAGATTCATCCACAGGTGAAGTTCTCCATTCGTCTCCTTAGTCTGTGCCCAGCACTGAGCATGAACATTTACTGCTCATCTAATTCTCTCAACAAAACCACAGATCAAGGAATTCCATTATTGTGGGTGTCTTAGCTTCCTGGGGCCTCTATTTAATACAAGAATTCACTGCCATCCAAGCAGAAAAAATGCACATGTTCAAATCAAAGATTCAGCAGACTTTTCACAATTCATACCTGCTTCTCTGGCTGGTTTGTCAAAATCTTGGGGTACCACTCGTCCTCGTGCCCTGCTGTTTACACCCCATTACATCAACTTCCCATCACCAGTCATATTATTGGTCGTTTCCACTGGCATACAGCAACATGCACACGAAGAGGGGCTCTGTCAGAGAAGTAGATGTGCTTGCTAATGAAGGGGGTTAAAACCAGAGCCACAATGATCTACTGTATCATGAATGTACAAATTACATTGTCAGTGCTCTTTACAATTATACATGGCATGGAGCCTTGTAATTATGTCTATTCAATTTTTGCAATCAGAGGGCTTTTCAGCAAAGCTTCTGCCATGGCCAAGATCCATGGAGGTTCATGGAGGTTAGGAGTGGCTGTGCAGGAAGCTATCACTGTAGATTCAGAAGTAAAAATGTGGACCAGGATCCTGAGATGGGTCAGTACCTGAGAAATTTAATTGACCGCAGGGACAGCCTGAGGGTCAAAAGGCCATTGAAGGGCTCTAAATGTCAAAGTGGCTGGTCAGCACAAGATTCCATTGAAGCAAAAACCTGGAAAGAAGCAACCACTATAGTTTTGGGCAGATGTCAACGTATGTTTGGAGTTAGAGTCATTTATATTATTTTTGTAAATATTTTGTTGCTTTCATTTGAAAAGAGCCATTTTTATACATGACTTTTAAACTATATTATCTAAAACAATAATAAATCATACATATGATATGTAAGCATTCAGGTTTCCCACATATGTCAACCTGTTCTTACATGCCTTTTATAAAGATGTGAATGTGTTTTATGTCCGCAGAGTGACACATCGGCCTGGCATTCCACATGAAACACAGCACAAGCTATAATTAGATTTGCCTTCTCCAAGTCTCCAAACCTGCCACTTCTCCTGGAGCCTGGTTTCCTGCAGTGTTTAAACCAAAACTGCTCAACAGACTAAACTAGCCTCAGTTTGTTCTGAAATTTGGATTCAGTTACAATCCAGTGGAAAATTGATGCACAGTCTGAATGAAGCAAAATCACCTTTCATTATTATATAAATTGGCATGAAGCTACATGCTGCCCCAAGAATGGGTAAGAGTGGCAAATAGGGGCTAAACAATGACCATAGGATTGTGCCTCAGAGTGCACAATTCCCTGGGTGACATGGACAGCCCCAATGTCAGCCAACAACACATCTGACATGAAAACATGAGTAGCCCCTCCAGAGAGTCCAGCTCTGTTCTGCACAACTTCAAACAGTGTCTGCACCTGACAGGGCTCAGCTAAGTCCTGGATGGACACAGTGCCTTCCCTGCTTCCTTGATGTCAACAAGGGCAGCTGCAGGACCCTTAAGCTTGTGTCTGCTGTGAGAGAAGAGCAAACCCCTGCATCTCGAGGGACTGCCCTGCGACTCAGCTGTTTTATATTGTTGCTCAAAATCCACCTCATGGGGCACTACTGGCACAAGACAAACTAGTCAGCACTCTGTTGGGCAATCCAGGGTGCCTGTGTTCCTGAAGCTAGCCACATCCACTCCTGTCTCAGGGGCCCACTCTTACCTCTGCCTGGCTGGGCTCCCAGGCAACTTTCCTCCTCAGAGGACAGTGTCCTCACACCCTCCCAGGAGAGCATTCCCTGCCCCCTCTGTCTCAGGCAGTCCTGTTACCCACACTGTGTCTCCATCTCATCACTCTGTCTGTTACCTTCATCACATTTCAAGTCACTGTCACCAAGGGACACTTACATCACTGCACAGGGCACATATGTCACTCTCCCCAGGTACACAGTTCTCTCTACCATGTATGGAGACAGAACTCATTACCTGCCTGGCTCTAGGGAGGTGTGTGCCTGGCACTCAGACCTGGGTGCAGATCCCTGTTCTGGCAGAGCTGACCCAGAGCTGGGACATGACCATTAGGACATGACCAGCAGGACTTTGGTGGATGTCACTGGCTGCATAGATGTTTTTGTTGTCATCCATTCACCTGGAGGTCCTGTGACCCTTGTATGTCAGCACCTGGTTTGCTGTCCTCTCCTCTTTGGGTCCTCTGAAACCTGTAGGACCCAGGCTGGTGCTGTGGCAGAAACACTCAAATGACTGAACACAGGACCCAAGATGCAGAGTCTCCAGGGATCTCAGGGCCTCTGCTGCCATGGAACAATCCTAGTCTGATAATACCAAGTCAGAGATGTTTTGGTGTAGCCTCACCTGTATAGAATGCTCCAGGCCCCAAAGGCTTGGCCGTCCTGGCCTTCACTCACTGTGAGAAGCTGGTTTGAGACCAGTGCTGACTCACTCTCAATGAGCCTTCACCAGCAGAGATGCTAATGCACAAATTAATAAACTCTGCACTGATCACACTGAATAATCTCCAGCATATGCTCATTACATGAAAATCAGGGCCTAAATGTCCACTTCAGGGAACACAAGAGCCTCTTAAACCCAAGCACATATTTGCACTGTGTTTGTGCCCAATGATGGAACCACTTGAAATTTCCCTTGTGTGTTTTCCTCATTGCAGCAGCATCTCTGAGGTTTGTGGGCCTCATCATGGGTCTGACATAAGCTGTATTTAATCAGGTACACCTGCAGCCATGGCAAGATCCAAACTTTATCCTGAGAATATCCTAGCCAACTTAATAGGAGACATTAACCAAGGTCAGACAGTGGCCTTTACCTGAAAAGCCAGAGATGGAAGTGTGTGTGTGTGTGTGTGTGTGTTTGTGTGTGTCTCTGTGTGTGTGTGTGTGTGTGTGTGTGTGTGTGTTTGTGTATGATGGCCTTACTCGGCATAATCTGTGGTAACTATTAAATGTCTCTTCAGGAAGAACAGCTCACTAGCATCTATGAGCATGTTTATCACATTCCATTCAGAAGTTTGCAATTATATTTAGGGAAAAACATTAGATTTACTATAGAAAACTCACTGCTTTTCCAGACCAGGAAACTGAGGCTGCTGACACCCCATACTGTGAGGTCCAGAACTCAGGCTCAGATCTGATCTCTGGCTATGGAGCTAAGCTTGTCCTTGGCTCTGCTCAGGGTCCTGCTTGATTTAATTCCCAGGTGACTTGGAGATTCAACTTTATTCTGGACATTGTGGTGCCCCTACATTAAGTGTGATAGGCTTGTGGGCATCAGGAAGATCAGAATGTATGTGTGAGGATGTTTGTTGCCACATCTTGGGCACCACAGGCCAGCCATTTGCTCACATCTACATTACTCTGCTCATGCCTGCCACTCTGGCTTTCTGTGCCCCTCTCTCTCCAAAACACCTAACTACCCAGTCGGATGAGCCTTATCCACTGCCCCCCCCCCCCACCATCTTCCTGTGAGGAAACACCTCACTCTGCTGTACTTCTACCTGTAGTGCCCCTTTTCATAGGGCCAGCAGATGCAACCAAGCCTGTGCAACCACTGGCTCAAAGCTACACTGGAACAGTGAACGGCACAGTAGATGGCACGCCTTGTGTTCTGTCTGCACCTTCCACGAATGAAGTCTTATCTTCTCAACCAACCTGCAGATTCTCCAGAGGGCCACTAGTAGATTTTCCACATTTCTTCCCTGGGATCCAATATGCCTGTCCCAGAGCTGGATACACAGTGAAGCCACAGATTGTGGATTGGTCATGTTCAATGTGGCTGCCACTCCTGGATGTCCTACCCAACTGGATGCATTATTTGTCACCAGTCCCCATGCTAGTACAAATCTGTTGTCCCCCATGCTGTTCTTATTTTTAGTTCTTTAGGTTGTCCTCAAGGCTGGTCTTCTGATTTACCAATGGGACCAGGGAAGTAACTCACTTCTCAGCTGCAAGTTGAAAGTGCTGGGCAAGACAGAGTCACAGGTACCCACCTGGGCTACTTAAGCTTTGTAAAGGGATGAGGAACCCTCTGAACACCCCTCCCCATGTGCCAACTCCAAGCTGGATGGCAGAATGTGGGGATGTTCAACTCCAGGGGGACCAAAGATGGGAAAGGGAACAGAGTGTTTTTTCAATGAAAATTAAGACAGTTTAAAAACCATTCAATACTCAGAAAAAAAACAGATGTGAGTGTCCAGCTTCATATTGCCCTGGGCCCTGAAAACTGGGCTCATGCAGTCTCCATTCTCCAGCTGGTAAGGTAGCCAGGCACTTTATCAAGCATTCTCCCTGCCCCCAAACTTAGGATCCACTTCCCACCAGCAGAGGAGAGTGACTGGCTCAGTGTCCCTGTCACAGAGGTCAAAGGACAAGAGCCATAGTTATTGATCCCTTCTGTCCTCTCTGAGATCTTCATAGTTGCATGAGGAACAGGGTCCTCATTTTCTTGGACAGTTCTACGCTTTTGGTGGAGTAAATAATAAGTGGTTCTCAGTAAAGAAAAAAAAAATGGAAGTAGCTGCGAAATTCCAAATCCCCAAAACCAGTTACTTAATATATCTAAGAAACTGTGTCTATGGAAAAATTTGGAGGAGACATAAGTGCTTTTAACCAAGATGATGTTCACCAGAAAATTATGCATTTCCTTAATAGAAAAGACAAGCATCAATTATGGAAAGAAGTTTTGTTAAATTTAGAACTTTTTAAAGAAAGAACCAGCCAAGAAAGGACTAACCAATTATAAATTCATGGTCATAGCAAATTATTTGCCCAAAACAGAAATTTGTCTGGGAATATTCCAACAGGTGGATGGTTAAACAGATTGTAGTATTTCCATACCATGGATTACACCTAAGGATTTAAAAGACCTGGAATGTTGATGTTTACAGCTTAGAATCTATAGGGAATTCTATTTAGTGAAAACTCCAACTCCAAGTAGCCATATATTTTGTGATTCCATAAATATAATGTTTTTTAACATAAAAAAATTTGGACAATGAATGGCTGAGAGGAACTGGGGAAGGCAAGAACAATGAGGATGATGGAAGAAAGGTGGTGAACAGGCAAAAGACAGACAGGGAGCATGACATCGCACCAGGAGCCTACTCAGATGAGAATACTGTGACACACACACACACACACACACACACACACACACACACTCATACAGAAAATTATTGCTGGCTAGCCCTAAGAAAAACAACAAACCAACCCAAATGAGAGGGGATTCTGTAAAAATACCTGAGTAGTATTCCTCAGAACTGTCAGAATTAGGAATTCAATAATGGATATAGTTTGACAGAAAGCTTAAGAATTCATCTGAGCTAAGAAACATGTCAAGAGATGGGTTTAATGCATGTAATGTGATTTCCAGAGCCCCAGGAAAGAAAAGGAACCTTGGGCAAAACCCAGGAAGTCTGAGTAAAGCATGGACCCCAATTCGTGGTAACAAACCCACATTGGTTCAGTAGTGAGAACAACGTGACATAGAAACAGAAGCTGTTGAAAAGGGGAGACCGAGTCTGGGGTCCAGAAGGATTCTGAACCATAACAACAACTTTTTTGTAAATTGAAAACTACTGTAAAATAAATAAATAAACACATTTTTAGATTAATCATTTGTTAGTTCACTATTAAATAAAACATTTCTTCAGCCAGGGGTCATGACTAAGGGCAGGAACCAACATTGTCCTCATGCAGCTCCCTAAACACTATCTGTAGCCATGGCAGATTTTCAGTCTTCTCCATGGAGATGAGAGTTGGTTCCCTTAGCATAAGTGCATCACCCAGGAAGATGTCCAGTGACACCACCAAGAAGCACTGTGAATTTGGGTTTCGGCACTGTTGGGGTCAGTTCTTCCAAGTTGGCTTGTGGAAGGTGCTCATGGGTTCCTTTGTGAGCCCTTGGTTAGCTCCTCATTACTCCTGAAAGCTAAATCATCCCTCCACAGAGGCTGTGTCCTATATTCAGTTAACAAGGTCTTCAATAGCCATCCTTTGGCACTGCATGACATTTGCTGTGAAGGGAATGCTATTTTTCTTCCATAGTTAGTGATTCAGGACCTGTAAAGTGGAGAAAGACAAACAAAGGGAAGACAGGAAGGTGGTGCCAGCCTGGCTGGCTTCACTCAAAGAGGAGGAGAATGTTGGAGGGTATAATTTTAAATTACCACAATAACAAATCCTAAACATTTCAGGCCCATGGTAAAGGAGCATCTTTGGAGGATGCCGTTACCTGCATTTAGATGGAGTGAGGAAGCCATCTGAAATTTTCTGGAAAAACAGACTAAAATGAAATTCATTTCTCAATTCCTGCTTATTTCCATGATATATTTACTTGTTACCTCCACAACAAAACAGGATAGCTTTTAACATGCTGTGAATTTTCATTGGGAATCCATCAGCCCATGGTGACTATCTAAAATGCTATGAGTAGGAAAATAGGCATAAGAACCAACTACATGTAATACTGATCTATCAATCTCTAAAACCTTATTATTTTTTTCCTGTCTTTATTTTTGTTCTCATATTTATTAGCCAAGGGTCAATTTATTTTGCACAAAAGCAGAAATCCCACTATTGTACAGTTATTATCTCCAAATAGAAAACCCACACTCTCTATTGTTAAAATAAATTGTTAGGAGTCACGTTTCCACTTTCACCTCTCCATGTCCATTTCCAAGACAAACATATTGAATTCATTAAACTCAGGAATTATCTGGGATTAGGGCAGGGCTTGAAGGTCAAGGTGGAAAGAGAATGTAAATCGAACCATACCCTATTTCTTTTAGAGAATTTTTATTTTAGCTTGAAATAGAGACTACCTCCAAATAATAATATTTGTTTTAGCACCCACTTTTGCTGAGTGCAAATATGGTTGCCAAAAACAGTAAGTACTATACATCTATTCTATGGTGGTGTAGAATTAGTCTTAATATCATAATGAAACATTAGTCAAGTTTTGCATTTTATGATTTCTCTGAATTTAATTCAACTCTGTTCTGTAATATCATCAATTATTATCAAATGTTATCAACTAAAATATCATCAATTAGAAAAATACAGATTGCTAGACAAACCAACAACATATTTGGTAACAGAGCACATTCATACTGGTCAGAGACTGGAGTGAGTGGACACTCACCAAGGTGTCCTGTGGAATGTGACCGAAGTCATGGATATATTTTCTCTTGCAGCATCTGCTGTCTTACACTATTTGAGTGGTTTTGATCCTCAGAAATACCCGGGTAATTAACTGCCCTGTGATTTTAAAGTACAAATACATTTTCTCTGGATTTCCTTTGAGTTTTATGTGATGCCGTCACTGGAAGCAATTGTTTCAGGTGGGAATTCCAGTGATGTGTAATTTATCTGGACCAGTATGCTGACTTCATATTTTGGAGAGCTGACATTTCAGAAATGCCAAAATACCCAGAAAGAAGTGAACAACGGCCACCTGAGCTGTGGGTTGCCAGCAGTGGTACAGAGTGCCTGAGAGCAGTAGCTTAATAGCTCAGCTAAATCCCTAAAGCCACACCCCCACCACATAAACCTCCCAGGATTTCTTAAAAGTATTATTTTTAAAATGGATGGATTCACAGTCCTAATTAAGGTTGTTTGCAAAAATAAAAATAAATTAACTTTATCTATTAAGTACATAAATTACAATTATATTAACTCTTTTACTGTCTTCATTTGCTAATGACAGTAACTAGGTCAATTCTTGGTTGGTTTAATTGTTGGTTGATTAATTGTTTCATGCAGGTGACGGAGATCTGGTTTTTCACCTGCGTAATAATTCTTTATTGGATGTGAGACACTGTGAATTTCACCTTGTTAACTCGTAGACATTTGTGTACTCTAAGGATACTCAACCTTTGTTCTGGGATTCAATTAAGTTATTTAAAAGCAGTTGGATTCCTGTTTTTTGGTTGCTCCTTATGGTTTTATTTTTTGGAAACAGGAATTAAACCCAGGGGCACTTAGCCACTGAGCTGCATCCCCAGCACTTTTTATATGTATTATTTATATACAGGGTCTCATTAAGTTGCTTAGGGCCTTGCTAATTTGCTGAGGCCAGCTTTGAACCCTCAATCCTCCTGCCTTAGCCTCCAGAGTTGCTGGAGTTACAGGTTTACACCACTGCACCTGGCTGCAGTTGGACCCTTTGAGATTATGCTTATATGATTTGTTAGGCTGTGCAGGAACAGCACTCAGATTAGAATTCATTATTTTCTATTGACAAGGGGAGGCCTTTCTGAGGACATTACCCAAATCTCCACACCTCTCATAATAGCCTATGAGGGTGACAGAAGCAGGTGCTATTCCCAGTCTCTGTGTGCACCTGGCTTTCCTGGTTCATGCTTTGTGGGGTTCTTCTCCAGGTCTGGATAGTTTTCTCAGTGTGAATTAAGGAATACTCAGCTGAACACTGAGGGACCCTCGGCCAACCCCAAAGCTCTGTCTGCACAGCTTTCTCTGGATGGTCCTTGGACCCCGACACTAATCTTTTCAACTCTCAGCTCCCTCTCCCACATGTGGGTGTCCACCAGGCCCCTACTAGATTCTACAGTTGCGAATCTTTAGGTGGTAAGCCAGATCGTGTGTAAAGCTTCCCTCATTTTCCCTACCTTTCCATCCTTTCTTGATTTTTTTTTTTTTTTTGGTGTCTGACAAATGGTCATTTTATATATTTTCCTCTGCTTTAAGTTGTTTTTGACATTATTATTGTTTAAGGCAGAAGGCTAAAACTGACCCCTGTAACTCCATTTTTTTATAAAAGCAAGCCATTTATTATAGATGTTTTTTGAGAATCCCCTCATGTGCATTTCAGAGAATTCAATTCCAATGAACTTCAAATACAACATTCCGATGGAGGCCCCATTGAAAGCATGCACCAATCTGAAACTCAATCACTCAATTGCACATTGTGGATTCAACTATCAAGATGGAAGTGTGATCAGAAACTCATTATAAACCTCACCAAACTAGCGAAGATTTTTAACAAGTACGGGCCTGCAGCATGCTTTTTTTTTTTTGATGCAAGTATAAGACTATATTCTTTTTTGATAAAAATACTTTCAGTTATAGATGAACACAATACCTTTATTTTATTTATTTTTTAACGTGATGCTGAGGATTGAACCCAGTGCCTCACACGTGCTAGGCAAGTATTTTGCCACTGAGCCACAACCCCAGCCCCTCAGATGGTATTTTTGATGGAAACTCTCATGGATAACATCTTCATATGGAGGTGCCATCTGCCTCAAAATGAAAGCAAAATATACCTACACCACAGCCCTTGATAGCAACAAATGCAAGAATTAGCACTATCAATAGCTTTTATAAAATGAGCCAGTAACCATTGCTATGAGCTTTCAAATCCCTTGGAGAACCTTTAAAAGTGGCTTATACAACCATTTTCCCACTCACATATGGCAAAACGGGTCTGAAGGGGTTACTCAAGTTGTCCATGATCAATCAAATGTCCAGTAGCAGTGGTGAGATGTGAACACAGATCTTTCTGGCTGCAGAGTCCATATGAGTAATCTCTCTTGCATTCCACCCCATGCATAAAGTAAGCCTATTAGACCACAAAATTGCACTTCAATAAAATTCTCTCTTAGCTGAAGTGTTTTTCTTTGCAAATAGATCAAAGAACTCCTTCCTGTTTCCTAGTGGCACTTCAAATTGTCAATGGAAATCTGTGCTAGGAGAATCAAACAAGCTACAGCACTATGCCAAAATCAATATTTGCTATAGATTATGCACCACAAACACCAGTAGTATATTAGGATAAAATGTGAGCTGCAATAATCCTCATACTACAGAAAAATTATTATGGCAAAGTAGAATTTGTAAATGTTTACTTGGGTAACACTCAGAGCAGTGCCCAATATTCTATCTCAACAGCATATTAGTTGATATTCTCCAGAAAAAACAGAGCCAAGGGGAGATAAATAGAGAGATAGATACATAGGGGATTTATTATAGGAACTGGCTCACATATTGGCTGAGAAGTCCCACAGGATGCCATCTACCAAGCTGTATAACGAGGAAGGCCTGTGGGGTAATTCAGTCTGAGTCCAAAAATCTGAGAACAAGGGTGGAGTTGGGAAGGTTCTGAGGTCAGATTGATGGGTCACTGGTGTTAGTCCCAGAGTTCAAAGATCCAAGAAGTATGAGCTCCAATGTCCAAGGGCAGGATAATATGCACATCATAGCTCAAGAAGGTGGATGGGCAGAGAGAGACAGAGGGAGAGAGAGAGAGAATTACCCTTCTTTCTCCTTTTCGATGTATTGGAGAAATCAATAAACAAAAACACTTTTATGTGGTCCACAGTCAAATGTTGGCCTCTTCAGAAACCCACCAGGAGGAGTGTTCCCCTAGCCATCTGGGTATCATTGAACCTAAGCACATACAATTATCTATCACAACTATAGTCTCTACATTCTTTCAGCTCATACCTGTCAACTCACCAAAGTGCTTGGCCCTTTTCTGTAATATTAAAAATGCCAAAAGGAATAAGCAGGAAAAGAGGAAGAAAAAGAATATTGACTTTAGATCCTTAGGAACTTTCATTTGCCATACACTAGTAAGCAGCAATAGATAATCCCTACCTCTTGTATTCAAATTTTACACTCTCAAAAAAAAAAAAAAGAAAGAAAGAAAAAAAACACATCTTAAATGAATCTTTCAAGAAAGAACTTTTTATTAACTCTTTTTATTCTCAAAAATAGTATCTGGGCTCACTGCAGGCCTGGGAAGCCACTCTCCTCTTCATAGACTTCTTAGGAGACATTTCTCTGAGATTCCCCTCCATCATTCCTGCACAAGACCTACTAAGAGTGCTCAGGCTGGCCTGCCTTCCCCAGTGCCAGAATGTTACCCTGATCCAGACACACCATTTCAGCACCTCTCTATGTCCATGGCAGGTTTGCAAAGATTGGACAACAGTCATGAGAAATTGATGGGCATGCATAAAAATGTTCAATGTGGAATTTATCAAAACAGAGGAATTGAGAAAATAGTTGAAGTAATGGCTCTGTTTCTTCAACAAATCAACAAATATTAGATCCACAAATATTTACTGGGCACATACTGAATCCTGGTGCTATTCTTGGAACTGAGGACTCAGTGGTTACTAGACGTGGCAGGTGCTCACTCTCAGGGTCTCACAACCAGAAGCTACTCCTGTAAGACAGGGAGAATCTCAGGGACCAGGACGTGTCACATGGAAGAGTGCACAGGTAAAATGATCATAGTGAGCTCGTACAAAGTCCACTGCCTTCTCTGCTTCGTACTACTTTCACAGCCCAACAACACAAACACACACATGCACACTAAAACACTCTAGCCACACACAGCTCACACATGTTTCAAAGTATTTAAAGATTATCCAGGATCCACTGAAGTTTTAGGAAGCTTTGTTTATGAGAAATATCTTTATAATTCGGTGTGAATCTCCCTTTCTGGATTGTTCCCCATTCTCTAAAATTTCTTATTCTTTATAATATTCAATGGTCCTGTCCTCCATCCTCAAAATGTGAGTCTGCAGGCAGGTTTTTTGTACCACCTCTGCTGCCTGGAAGATTCTGGTAGGTTTACAGGTGGGGGAAAGCAGGTGCAAATTGAAGACTTAATCAATCCTTCACAAGCACTGTTTGAGAGGCCACCATATGCCTTGGGCTCCATGGTCCTGGGGGACATTGGGGCTTATCTACAAGTTTCCTAAGAGATTACAATGCACTAGAAAATTCCACAGTGACAACCTGCATCCATGGGAGCATATTCTGACATTTCCCTAACACAGAAGATAAGTGCAAACAGGTGAAAATGAAAGTGAATTATTTCCATTTCTACTATATTAGAGAGAGACAGGTGTTGCTGCAAGAATGATATTGAAGTCTGAGGTTTACTTACAATGGCACTACCTGGTAAGTATCTGTGAATACTTCTGGAGTACTTCTGGAGTATTTGTGAGTACCACTAGTGCTTAACATTGTGGTACTCATAGGTCCCCAATCCTGTGCTTAACATTGCACGTATTATTTGCTTTCATCCTCCATAAGCTGGCATGGTATTTACTGAAGCCATCCCTTTTCCAGAGGCAAGGACAGGAGCAAGTTCAGAGGTGAAGTGCCCTGAGGCCAGTACCTATCTTCTGCTCCAAGCACAGCCATCCCCACACATCCAAGGACACTCAGAACTATGCCTTTGGTTCCTCAATATTCTTAATTTATAATGGAAAATACAAATAATGGACTTTTTTTTACTGGAAGCCAAGAGGGAGGGAAGGTCCTGTGTTGGCATCTTCACTTTCTTTAGATTTATTTCTATTACCCTTGAGAAAAGCCAGCCATATCCATGGTAGGCTGTGACCTAAAAAGCCCTGGCCCCACTCTTCTCAAAAGATTTTTCTCTGACACAACAAAAGAACCTTCCAGATGCCTCTGTTGCTGACTCTATGACCAGGCCAAGGGCTTGGCATTTCTTAGAACAAATAGCCATTAACCATTCTGCAACTAAAAAGGTCAGGAGGCTAGAGGAGGGAGAATCAGCCATAGATTGTAGGGATACATTTTCTCTGTGGGTATTTCTGGGGCTTGAATTTCACAAGGAAAAAAAAGGTGATTTAGTCTTAATCAGCAGCAGGAGGTGTGGGCAAAAGGGAGTGCCTGACCCACTCCCTGGCTCCCACAAATGGCATGGTCTTTTACAGAGAAATCCCAAAGCAGCTGAAATGTTCAGGCATCTTTCAAATTGCTCTGCAGAGAGAGGACAGACCAGTTGAACTTTGGGAAGAAAACTTCAAACTGCAATTAGATGCTTAGAATTCTCCCCACCCCCCCCATTTTGCCACCATCTGATGCCAGAGGTGTGAAATGGAGGTTTTCTGTTCATTCATTTTGCAATGGCCCTGCTGCACCAGCCAGACGCTCCAGCCTGGCCCAGGTGGTTTCTCTGAGATTCCAAAATAAGGAAATTGACTAAAAAAAAAAAAAAAAAAAACTGGAGGAAACCCCAAAACTCACAGGAGATGCTGATGCTGCACCCTTTCCTCTCCAGACAACAAGCAACTTCTCAAGGGTTCCAGAAACAAACATTAATTGTACAATCTTTCCATCATTCCATTGAGGTTTACCCTAAAAAACAAGAAATAAATGACCTCATTTCAAATGACTTCTGTGAGGTGCAATAAAACAGAATAATTTGCCCTTTGTAGCCCTTTTTCTGAATAAAGCAGATTCAGCCCCAGGCTTGCCTAGACAAACCACAACAAACCTACTCTCTGTACCTGTCCCTTTCAGAATGAACAATTCAATCCAGATAGGTCCCTGAATTCCAAGATGAAAATGAGGAGATTCCTAAGGAAGGAATGTGACCAGCTAATGACTTTTTCTTCTTCTTCCACCTAATATTTGTGGTTTTCAAAGCATCTCTCCTCTTTACTTAATTTTACCTACAGAGGTATGCCAATCTCACCTGTACTGTGTTTTACTTAAATACAAGTGATGTTAGCATCACTTTTGCCCACCACAACATTAAAACATGAATATAAAATAGTAGGAAGCAAACTTAACATCATTTTTTTTCAAGTAGATAAGGTGGGGAAGGATTCCTGCTTCATAAACCCATAGAAACACCCTTGTTTTAATCCATAAAACTCTTTCATTGCCAAGGCCAATACTTTCTTAAATAATAACATAACTTTTTATATTTTTGCCAAAGATAAAAGCAGTAAATATTTACAGTAGAGGAGGAAAAAAGAGAAAAATTATTTTCAGTCATCCTACCACCCACTGTGGGAAACCATTTCTATTTATTTATTTATTTTTCTATTTATTTATTTATTTATTCTAATTCATTTACATGACAGAAGAATGGATTTTGATTCATAGTACACAAATAAAGCAATTTTTTATTCCTCTGTACACAAAGTATTTTTAAAATATATTTTTTTTAATTTTCTCTGTACACAAAGTAGAGACACACCATTCCTGTCTTCATGCATTTACCTAGGGTAAGGATGTCCATCTCATTCCACCATCTTTCCTACCCCCATGCCTCTCCCCATTATGGATCATCATCCACTTATCAGAGAAAACATTTAGCCTTTTTTTTTTTGGATTGGCTTACTCAACTCAGAATGATTTTCTCCAACTTCATACATTTACCTACAAATGCCACGATTTTATTCTCTTAATGCTGAGTAAAATTCCATTTTGCATATATACCACAGTTTCTTTATACATTTGTCTTTAGGAAGACATCTAGGTTGGTTCCACAATTTATCTGTTGTGAATTGTACTGCAATAAACATTGATGTAGCTGTGTCCCTGTAGTATGCTGATTTTAAGTCCTTTGGGTATAATCTGAGGAGTGGGATAACTGCATCAAATGGTGGTTCCATTACAAGTTGTCTAAGGAATATCTACACTGCTTTTCACAGTGGTTGTACCCTTTTGCAGTTCCACCAGCAATAAAAGAATGTGCCTTTTCCCCCACATTCTTGCCAACATTTATTGTTGCTTGTATTCTTAATAGCTGCCATTCTGACAAAATCTTAGAGGAGTTTTGATTTGCATTTCTCTAATTGCTATAGATGTTGAAAATTATTTTATACAATTGTTGATTGATTGTATTTTTTCTTCTGTGAAGTGTGGGTTCAGTTCCTGAGCCAATTTACTGATTGGGTATTGTTTTTTGGAGGTGTTTAGCTTTTTGAGTTCTTTATATATCCTGGAAATTAGTACTCTATCTGACATGTGTGGTAAAAATGAGGGCAAATAATTTTTTCTTTTTTAATTTTTTTATTTGTTTTAATTAGTTACACATGACAGTACAATGATCTTGACATCTCATACACTTGAATTAGATGGGTTATAATTTCTCTTTTTTCTGAATGTACAGGTTGCAGAATCACATACAGTCACATTTGTACTTACAGCAGTAATAAAGTTTACATTATTCTGCTGTCCTTCCTATCTCCCTCTTCCTCTCCCTTCCCCTCCCATCGTGTCTGTCTAACCAATCTAATGTGACACACTTCTTTTTTACCCCTCACATCATCTTACATGTTTTCTGTATAACAATGAGGGTCTCCTTTCATCTTCATTGCAATTTCACTTCTCCCTCTTTTTTCCTCCCACATCTCTTCCCTATTTTGTGATAATCTTCTTCTCATGTTCTTCGTCCCTGCCACATTTTGAGTCACCTCCCTTATATCAAAGAAGACATTCAGCATTTCTGTTTTAGGGATTGGTTAATTTTACATATCATAATCTTCTTTAATGCTGTCCATTTCCATGCAAATGCCATGATCTTGTTATTTTTAGGGCTAAGTAATATTCCATTTTGTGTATATGGAGGGCAACTTTTTTAAAGGAAGATTTATTGATTGATTAAAATGCTTTTATTAGCACATTTAGATCTACATGGTAATGAGTTCATTTTGATATATTTATAAAGGCATTTAACATAATTCACTGGATTTCAATCCCAAGGATTTTTCCTTCCCTCCCTTCCTCCTTCTCTTGACCTCCTCCCTCTACTCTATTGGTTTTACTTCTATTTATTCATTGTTTCTAATTGTGAACTATATCTATACATAAAAGTAGAATTTATTGTAATATATCCACACATGCATGTAACATAATCTGGATATTTTATTCCACATTTCCTCCCCTTTCCAATTCCTCTTTTCTTCCAATTACCTTCATTTACTCCATTGTACTCCCTTCTATTTATATGAAATCCTTTTTATATTAATTAATTTTTTCTCTTTAGTTTCCACATATGAGATAAACCATTATACCCTTGATTTTATGAGTCTGGCTTATTTCACTTAAGATTATGTTCTCCAGTTCCATGCGTTTACCATCAAATGACACAATTTCATTCTTCTTTATGGCTGAGTAAAACTCCATTGTGTATGTCTACCACTGTTTTTGTCCATTCATCCGTTTACAGACATCTGAGCTAGTTCCATCACTTGGCTATTGTGAATTGCACTGCTATAAACATTGATGTAGCTGTAGTATATTGATTTTAGTTCTTATAGATTAATACTGAGGAGTGGGGTAGCTGGGTCATATGGTGGTTCCATTCCTAGATAATTGAAGAATCTCCATACTGCTTTACAGAGAGGTTGTTAATTTGCAGTCCCAGCCACAATGAATGAGTGCACCTTTATTCCCACAATCTCTCCAGTACTTACTGCTATTTGTATTCATTATTCCTGGCAATCTAAAAGAAATGAGATATAATATCAATGCAATTTTGATTTCCATGTCCCTGATGGCAAAGGATGTTAAATATTTTTATGTATCTGTAGGCCATTTGCATTTCTTCTTTTGTAAAGTGTTTGGATATTAATCCCCTGTCAGACAAGCAGGTGGCAGTGATCTTCCATTCTGTAGGCTCTATCTTAACACTCTTGTTTGCTTTGATGTACAGAAGCTTTTGAATTTGATGCTGTCCTGCTTATTTATTCTTGGTTTTGTCTCTTGAGTTTTAGGAGTCTTATTAAGGAAGCCGGTGCCTGCATCAAGATGTTAGAGTGTTGAGTTTCTAGAAGTTGTGAAGTTTCTGGTCTAATTTCCTGGTCTTAGATAACCCCTATGTTGACTTTTGGGCAGGGTGAGAGATAGGGACCTAGTTTCATTCTTATACATATGGCAGCACCGTTTGTGAAAGACTGTCTTTTCTCCAGTGTATGTTTTTGATATATATGTCAAGGATAAGAAGACTCTATATGGGATGGCCTCTGCATCTTCTCTGCTATTCCATGAATCTTCATGTCTGTTTTGATGCCTGGTATGAGGTCTTGTTTCTCTAGCTCTGTAGTATAATTTCAGATCAGGCATTATGTTGCTACCAGCATGGAAATTATTGCACAAGACTGAAAATTTCAATGAATGTCATTCTAGCTTCTCTCTTCCTCTCTCTCTCGCTCCCCTTCTCACTGAACACAAATTCTGATGAAGATGCTAAGAACCTGGATCACTCAAACGTGGCAATGTCAAATGGTAAAATCACTCTGGAAAAGAAAGTTAGGCAGTTCTTTTTAGAACTAAAAAATTTACCATACAACATAGCCATTCTTGGGCATTAATTCCAAACAAATAAAAGCTGATTTATCTGCAAAAACATGTCCATTAATGTTCTAACAAATTTATTCCTAATGGCCCTAAACTGAAAACTACCCAGACAAACTTTATTGGGTGAAGAATTAGACTGTCTTGTAGCCACAGGGTAGAATAATAATAAATGAAGTCTAGACACATTAAACAGTTGTTTAAATATCAAATAAATTATTCTGAGTGGAAAATCCAATCTTGAGATTCTAGACTGCATATGATAGAACATTTTTGAGATAACTTTGCAAAGATATGAACAGGTGAAAAAGATGGCAACAATGACTGGAAGGGGTCATGGATGGAAGGAAAAAGAGAGGAAGGATGAGGAGTTTTGTGACTAGTTACAGTTGCCTGCCTTGACTGTGCTGGTGGCTATTTCAAAGAACACACATGATAAATGTGCAGAAATCTGCAAACACAGAGAGATACAAACAAGCACATAGGACCTGGAAGAACATGCATATAAGATGCAGAGTGTCATTTTCCTGATTCTGATGCTCTCTTAAGTTATGCAAAGTCTAGTCATTAGGACAAGTTGACTGAAGATTTACGGTCTCCACTCCATGCTTCTCTGCAATTTTCAATGCATCTATAATGACTTTAAAATATATTTTAAAAACGAAGTCCCCTTCTTCTGCTAAGACTTAGCACATGCTTTTTGGAATCCCATTTCCTAAAACCATCATGCTGCTCAAGCAGAACCTTAAGGTCAAGATAACAATGTGGTGTTTGAAGGGCCATCTCTATTTCATTCAGAAACATGAATGTGGCTGTAAATTTTTAAGGGACAACGTGCAGCATGCCTGCTTTACAACTTGGCTTAATATTAACTATGCAGCTGTCATTTTTTTCCATTTCACTACATGCATTTTTGTGTTATTCCTCAAAGTCCTCTCTGTTTTCCCCCATACTGGTACACTGACTTCTCTTCTACCCTATCACAGGACATTCAGCTGTCTCATCCACATTCCTGTCCATACTACTGTGATAAGCCTCCTTTAGTATATGAAGATTGGTGACTTTTCTAATTATCATTCAGGAAAATTTCTTAGAAGCAGAATTTCTGGCTCTAAACTTTTGCCCAATACATAAAATTTCTGGTAAATACTTACCATTTCCCTCTCTGGAGACTTCAGGGCTTCCTCTCCAGGAGCATTTAGTGGTCAGCTCCTCCTCTTGGCCCAGAAATTCCCCAAAAGAAGTTTCTCTCTCCAGGTGCCTTCTGCTTGCAGCTGAACAGCACTGAAAATCCACAAGCTGGAATTTCCACATATGGATGACCTGAGAGGAGGAGGCTCCCCCATGGACACTGGAAAGAAGTGGGCCCCACACCCAACAGCAGCCTAGAGCCCTTTTGCTTCTGCTTGGTAATGAGACATTTGGGACACCATGAGCCAGAACACAGGAGCAAATTTTCCATCTTGCACCCCAGCAGGGTTCCTCCCCCTGAAACTCACTGTAATACCATCTTGGTGAGTAGTTACAAGATGATAATCAATCACCACAGCAAAATCCATTTTTTAAGGAGGAGATGAGAAAATAAATTAAAACTACTATCTTCATCATCACTGAATTGTCAAGGAAAAAAACAGAAAAATAAATAGTAAAGAAACTTGAAGGCTACCATGGGCTCAGGACAGGCAGAGACAAACACGACAGAACCTGGATTTGATCATGTATTCCAGCAGCCACTGACATGAAAGAAGTGGTCATGAGCTCCTGCAGATTGGGTTTCTCATATATATGTGCATCCTCATCTGAAACCGTGGTTGCAAACAAAAGACTAACTGCACAAACAGTTGAAAAATCAATAAAGTTTAGCATGTTGGGGGAGCAGGGGTTTAATATTCAGCCAAGGTCACGGCACTAACAGATGCTTTGCTGAGCATGGCTTGCTGGACTCAGACTGAGGAGTCCACACCATGCCTTACCCTCCTGTAGTTCAGAGTGGGCTCAGGATTGCAGGTAAAACTCAAGGTCCTTCTTCTTCTAAAGTACTCTGAGAGACAAAGGCACTGACTCTTGATCAGACCAGATTTCTACTGTCTTGATTTTGTTTTAGAAATGAAAGCAATAAAATGAAAACGACAACCAAGGCACTTAGTCCCACAAGGTCACATTCCTAAGAAGCCTATGTTTTGAGGATGATTTATAAAGGTACTTTTCCCAAAATATGATCATGTAGAATTATCCCAGGCCAAGCAAATACATCTCACCTGGTGGGGAAAGGATCTTCAACTGGGGGACAATGTGATGAGTTCTGTGAGTGAATCTGGGGTTCCAGAATGCTGGAAGACACCAAGCCACACACTCAGTACAGAAGAATAAGATGAGACTCCTGGGAGGGGGCTGAGAAGCACAGGAATGTCAGCAGCAGCCATCTCACATTGGGAAGGGACACTCCCATACTATCAGTGATGACATCTTCTCATTAGCCATTGTCTGGCTGCAGTGTGCTGGCACCCACCCAAAGATGCAGTATGCTAGAATTGTTTGTATATCTCCCCATCTGGGCAGGAGAAATTCCATCTTTGGCTCTGATCTTGTTGGATTTCTGAGCACAGAGTCCCTACACTCTACTGCAGTCAGACCCCTGTGGCTGGTTTTCTCTCATTTATGTAAGAAAATGCAGGAAATTTTTTCCCTACCATAGCACACTCCTGGCAGCCTTCACTCTGCAGGTGAGGCCCTTGGTACCCACTGGAGGTGCAATTTCCTCCCAAGGCACAGTAGCCACGCTAGTGGAGGAGCCCATCAGAGGTGTTTTTCTGTCCAGTGTTCCTCTCTCCCACCTGGACACCTGTGCCTGGGTACTTATATTCTCTTTCTCACTTCTGATTGGTGCCACTAACAAGCCACTTTGTATTGCCTTGCTCAGGTTATATGTTCCAAATACTTATTTTTAATGGAAAGCAATTATTTTCAGGATGGTTTTTATTTGAGTCAGTAAAGGCTCAGAGCCCTTTTCTCTTCTTCCTCTTTATGTAATAATTATGTGAATGGCTATCCTGACTTCAAGTCTCATTCAATGTGGTATTTAAAACTAACTGCATCAAGTGAAATCCAGCCCTAGAAGAACAATGTGCTATAGCAAGTGTGGCCACAGCTTTGGGAAAAAAGAGCTTTGCTATCATCAAACATGAAGAGTTGATGTGGTGACTCACAATTGTAATCCCAGTGGCTCAGGAGGCTGAGACAGGAGGATCTCAACTTCAAGGCCAGCCTCAGCAACAGTAAGGTGCTAAGAAAGTGAAAACCTGTCTCTTAAAAAATACAAAATAGTACTGGGATGTGGCTCAGTGACCCAGTGTCTCTGAGTTAAACCCCCTATACCAAATAAATAAATAAATAAATAAATAGTTTATATCCTTGCTATAACCAATCACTGAAATAGGACTGCCAGCCCAGCCTTGACCCTCACCTGCTGGACACCCGATGATGGGAGCCAGTTCTGCTGAAATCAGAAGCCTGCATAAGCCCTATGGCCTGAGCAATGTGCACCTCAAAGCTCAGGTCCCAGGGATCTGGCACCTGCACCATCCCATCCATTTCAGAAGCTGGAAATCAGGAGTCCCAGCCATCCAGGCAAGATTCTGAAGATGCTAGGTCAGGGCTCCACAGGAGATCCTGTTGCTATTTCAGGGAGTGATCATGATGGTGCCAGTGGCCTCCACTTCTGTTTGGGACGGAGTATGTCCCCTCCATCTTGGGAGAAAAGGACATCAGTCACCACCTGGCTGGGACAGGCTGCAGTGCTCCCACTGTGTGGCTGGCAAAATGAGGGTAGAGAGGCTTCATGCCATTCCCAAGTCAGCACAGCTCAAGAGGGTGATATTCTGCCAGGTCTCTTCATTGTCAGCAGAGGCTTTATCAACCAACCACAGAAATAATGAGGAGTAATTACTGTATACAAATAATAGCAATAAGCAGGCTATCAGATATTGATTATAAATGTCCCCATGATAGCTCTGTGGCAGCTGCGTGCCAGGTTTACCTGACTGCTATTGTATAACATGAGACAGCAGAAGCCCTGCAGATCCCTTGCAGGAGACAATAAGAGATGTGCTCAGTCACCTACATTACAACTAGCCAAAGTAAAATAAGCAAAATTTAACTGACCATTCTGTTAACCAAATGCAAGTTCCATACCCGAGACAGCATGCTAATTAAATGCATTTGTTGAAGAGCACAGAATTGGTCACTGAAAAAGTAAGAAAGTAAGCTCTAAATTATGGAAGTGAAATGAGTGACGGGCAAAGGCTGAGCCTGAAAGAGAATCATGCCATTGTGCAGCCTTGGTCAGTTACTCAAATGCCCTGAGCCAGCTTTTGCTCTCCACAGAAGAGAAAAGGGATTCACATTTGGGGCTATGAGAAGTAAGTGCATGGTCTGCAAGTGACTGTCAGACATTGATGGATTATATCCTGCGACACAGAGAGGCTCAAGTCTGTGGGTTTCCCCTGGGCACCCTTCATGTGGTGGAGGGAAGGGTCTCTAGTTTATGGAAATGCCAAACATGTCCCAGGATGTCCAGCATTCCTTGGTTGCAAGAAACTGAATGTCAGGACCCCTTCCATTTGTTGTTACAACTACAAATTTCCCTGCACATTTAAAAGTGTTTCTTGGGATGCCAAGCTCTCTGTAGTTGAGAATTGCTGTGGTCGCTGTGGGATTTTATGATAAACAGTCCTCCTGGGTTGTAGGAGGACATGCAGCTGAGGGCAGACACTGGTGCAGGTGATCTGTAGTGCTCCTGAAATGGAAAATGGCTGTCAGGTGCCAAGTTAGCTCTGGCTTCTGCTCCAGCGAATTGTGGGTGGTCCTCACTTGCACAGAGCTTGGAGCACTCGCCAAAATAAAAGCTCATGCTCTCGGCGATGTCCCCATTCCTTCCTTCAGTCCACAAAAACTAACCTTTCTATCCAGTCTGGGGAAGGGGGACTAAAATGACCCCAGATGCCAAATCTTCTGGAATGTTCTATTTTGTTTTTCAATTAAGTAAAGCATTTGATATTTTAGTTGGGAATTTGCTGTCTTGGTTCTCTGGATCCACAATGCCTGGCACCTTCAGACAATGTGTAGGTTTGAGAGGGAAGCTCCCCAAGCTGCTCCCAGGAGTGGGCATGAGCCCATCTATCAACTCTGTTTTTCCATTTTTCCATATCTTTCCTATGTCCTAGGTTTTTAAATCTTGAACATAAAGGAAGGTAAGTAGATAAAGTATCAGACAAAGCAGTAGTTCAGCAGATAAATATTTGAAATTCTTGAATAATTCCTGTCAACATAACTTTCTGAGAAATGCAAATATAAAAATAAATTCATGCAGAAAGATATATGGCCTTCTTGCTGAGTTTAGGAGGTGGTACCATGCTCTTCAAGGGAAATTGAGGAGGCCAGTATGGGAGGGTAGTGGAATAGAGGGGGAGAGGTCAAAGCTTCCTCTCAAAAAATGATAAATTTTGAGGAGATGGACATGCTGAATGCCATGATCTGACAATTACATACGGGGCATATGTTATAGGTACATGAACCCCACAGTATATACAATTATTACGGATCAATTAAAAATAAAACATGCTAAAGCAAAAATTGTTTCTTACAATAATGACACTTTCCACCCTTAAAAAATGCTAATAAATACAATAGAATGTCACTCAACCTAAGAAAAAAAGGAAATCCTACCATAGGCAACACCATGAATGAACTTAAAGGTCACTATGCTGATAAGGCAGTCACAGAGGTACAAATACTGTTCACTCACATGGTACATGTCAAGTGGGCAGATTCCTAGATAAGGAGAGTGGAACAGAGAGTTGTTGTCCAGCAGATGTAAAGTTTCAGTTTCAAAAGATGAGCAAGCTCGGGACCAGCTCAACACTAAGACTGCAGTTATCAATATGTGTGAAGACCTTAAGTTAGTGTCAGGAGGGTAGATCAGGGATGAAGTTGTCTCACCATAATGAAAGAATAAGCTAATGAGCAAAGGTACTTACTTGTGACTTACCTTTTCAAGTGGAATGCTTGGAATTTTGGTCTGTGAAGGAATTAAAGGGATGCTAGCTGAGAGCTTTGATTTATTTTAAGTTTTACTGAAAGAGCAATAGTGAACAGCAATGAGTAAAAACAGCCTAAAATTTATAGCAATTGTCATCTGAGGTCCCAAAGTCATTGCAGGAAGTCCATCACACACAAATCATATCCATACAAGATGCTTAGCCATCTGAGATTGTCACAGATGATCAGATCAGCAGTCAATAGGGTCCCTCTAATAAGAGACATCGAATCAGCCAAACAGACCTCGACTAAGATCCTCATTAACCACTCTTCTGAAGACCATCCAAGTCAGATTATCTTCATATACCCACCTGACACCAGCTTCTGTGCAAGATATTGGCCTCTAGGTACTCTCAGCTGGAACCTAACCCAGAGCACACCTCCCAGACAATCATTTCATTTTCTCCGTTTAGAAACATCTGAGGCCTCAGGGGATATGACCATGAGGTTAATTTAGAAAACTGCTTAGCTATTAGGTATGTTTTCATTTGGCTTTAAATATCAGCTCAGCAGTGCTGATATTTCAGCAAGTCCCAGCACCTCCTGTGGGTAAGTCATGAGCTCACATCATTCCATGATTAACACAGCTGGCCACATGGCTAAAACCTGTCCATATGTCAAAATTATGCATTTTTGATGGCTGCATTTGAACTATTTAAGTAGGTGACAAGGTAAGCCTAGAAGAACACCTCTAAGTAAATAACAACAGGAGATTGTAACACGAAACTCCAGGAGTGATTAACATCAGGATAGATGTAGGGTTGCAGTCTCTCTCTCTCTCTCTCTCTCTTTCTCTCTCTCCCTCTCTCCCCCCCCCACACACTTAAGTACCATAGGCTCACGTTTTCATCACCAAACATCTCCAAAAGCTGCCACATTAATTAACAAGACCTGCACAGATCCAAAGAAGTTTATTTCACTTTTGTCCCATTCTGAAGCCCTGTCTATTTCCCACCCATCTGTCAGCCACTCCTCATAAACTTTCACTGTTGGGGTCCCATTTGCTTCAGGGGCTCCTCTAGAAGGTCCTCACAAAGGCTCTAGGCTGGCACTCCGTCTTATGTGGGCAGGTTGGTCATATGACCATCTGCCCAGGAAAGTCTTGACCTATCAATTAACAGCAACAGTTCTGCTTGTAAAAGTTTTCCTGTTGAACAGGGGCACTGGCTGCCTTAAGCCTGCCCACACCTGTTCACAGAAACATGCAGCCACCATAGCTTCTACACACTCTGGGCACACTGAACCCTGCTCATAGAGAACCCCAGCAGTTCTGCCACCAGGGCAGGCAGCCAGGCCCCTTGGAGACCTGTGTGCTTCCTGAGTGTGTTCACACCATCATGCAGGGTCTGGAGATGAGCAGCTTTGTAGGAACATATTAGTATAAGACTTATGCTTTAAAATGCCTCCCACCTGCTCTGGAGAGAAAGGACACATGACAGGAGATGCACAGGAGTGTTCAGGGAGCATGGGGAACTGGGAGATGAGCTGGATGGGCTCTATCCAAATCCCCTGGGTCCAAAGATCACCTCCACTGCCCTTCAGAAGCCAGCACAGTGAGCCCTAACATGGGTGAAGACTCAATGAATCCAAGTGTGCCAGTCGACATGGTGGGGTATGAGATCTGGTCTCCATAGAAAGGATTCCGGGACACCCTTCCTCTTCTCCATTCTCTAAATCACAGCCAGTGTGCCTACTTTCTTGGCAATAAAGAAGGAAACCTGCCAGCTCATTCCCACACCGATGACTTGCACAGAAACATGTGTGAAAAGACTTTAATAGAGTTGTGAAACACATGGTCCCATACATCATCCCTTGGCTAGAATGGGAGCCTCCTTGAAACTAAAAGCCAAAGACACGTTTTTCTTTCATCATTCTTTTTACAGAAACCAGTAAATGAAGATTCAGAATTCACATGATTCTATGAAGAAAATGTACAGACTAGTCCCCAGCTAGGTTGCGGTGGCAATATTATTAAGTTAGATGTGGATGAAAGCCCCTAATATTAGGGAAATTCACTATCATAGTCATTTTGGATTGCCAGGACAAATTTTGGTAGACTGTGTGGCTTATAAACAGCAGATGTTAGTTTATCCCTAAGAGTCCTGAAGGCTAGAAGTCTGAGGTAAGGTGCCAGCATGGTTGGGGTCTGAAGAGAGTACTCTTCTGAGTCTCCGCACTGTAGAAATAAGGTGAGAGAGTTCTTTGAGGTACCTTTTAGAAGAATACCCACCCAAATTCTGTGGTTCTGCCACCCCCACCGAGCCCCACCACTGGGGTGGGACCTTCAACACAGGAACACAGGGGTGAAAACATCCAGGCTTTTGCACTCACAGTGTCTTGGGACCACCCTACACACAGACCTTTGTTTCTTCCTAGATCCAAGTCAGATCCCTAGGTGAACTCATTGGTCTGAGCAGGTCGCATTAGTGAATGTAGCAGCCTGCAGAGAAATGATGAAATCAGGAAACCTGGCAGGGTACACAGGCAAAGGAAGGAAGTTCTGCCAGAAAAGGGAGCCAACCTGTGTGGAGTCAAGTGCCTGCATGCTGGCCTGTCTTTCCTTCCCATATCCCTGGCAGCTCCACCTGGGAAGTCCTGGTGGACAAACTAGGGATGGGGAGATGCAGAGAGAAAAGCCAAAGGTCAGAGCTGATGCTGCTGTGTATACAAGTCTGATACAGCCTGGACTTATGGGGCATTTTAATTTTGGCAGGACTCCGCGAGGCTTTGTTTCAGCAATCACAGGGTGGCAAGTGCTGAGCTAGTAAAGTTGCAGTGCAAGGGAGGGGGAGGGCACTCTCTGAGCACACTTCAACTGCATCCTCTGGATATTCCATGGGGATCACTCCATGTGCTCCTTTCTCGCCCATACCACCTCTTTTCAGAAGGGCTTCCTATCTTTTTGAGAGCTGAGTCAGCTCTGTGGAGGAAACTGAGCCTCCGCTGACTCACAACCTTCTTTTAAAGTTCAAAGTGGTGCCCAAATGTTCTCATTTATTCTTTTCATTTTTTTCCTTTGAATACAAATTTTCTCCTTGAGGCTGAACATAGGGAATCCTTTCCTGAAGGTCCATAGGATGCATGAAAATGACAGCTGTGCACTCCTTACAGATCTTCCTGAGCTCCCCTCTCCAGATTCCTTTAGTATTTTTTAAAGTACCATGCTTTGAAGCCATGTGGGCCGGGCATGCAGCCCCTGCAGGTCCTTCACATCTGTCATCAGCTTTTTGGGTCTTCACACAGTGCATGCCCTAGAATGGGTTGGAAATTGGCTGGGGACGCAGGAAATCTTCAGGAGGATCTGGGCCTCGGAGGCTTCTTCCCACCCTCCTTTTCAAATCTAGCTCCTCCAATGCTGTCCTTAAAACTACCACCACTAGGGTGTTGGTGGAACTCTGTGCCATGTCTCAAGACCTCTTAGATGTGAGTAACAGAAACACAGGAACAGCTCAGAACCTAAAGGAAGCCTTGAGCACCTGTGTCTGGAGGGAATACACTTGAAACAAGCCCCTAAGACAGAAATCATCTACATCATCAGGCTCTGATAACCTCACTCACTGTGGGGCTCTGAAAATGAGGTAAACACTTCTTTACTCCCAACTTGATTATCAGCCCAGTAGAGCATTTTTCTCAAATCTCAAATTTCCACCAGAATGAAGTATTCCTGTGGTCTGTGGCTCATCCCTGTGATTGCTGGATATCCCTCATGAAACCCAGGTGATTCTGGGCCATTGGTTCTCAGTTTGCAACACCTTCAGGAGGCCAGGCCTCATACCCTGCCAGAGAGCACTGTTTTAATGCACATGTGGATTTTAACAAGAATATTCCCTGGGCACATGTGGAGAGTGAGACCTGCTCTTAGCACTATGCAGCCCTGGCCCTGCTGGTCTGTGAATCACACACAGTGGTCTTCCTTTTACCAATGGATGAGTTTACCGCAGCGCTGAAAAGCTGTTGCTTGGCTCCTGTGTGGCTGTTACCTCCCACACATTATATTACATATCCTACTACTGACACAAGCCCCTTGCTCTTCCAAGAACCCTGAAGTTGCCTTGGGCCCGTCTAGACCCTTGATACAATCATTCCATCTCGAGGTCTTCATGGCATCTCTGAACCCACTTGCCATACAATGCAATGCACTTGCAGGTTGCAGAATTTAGAACCCCCTGGGGAACCAATTTGTGCCCACCACACCTACCCAAAAGGACTTTCAGGCAGTATCAGAAGCCCCTTCATTTTATAAGACCTTTAATTTTTAAATGTGTACTAGTATTTAAAAATTGTTTTCCTGATCAATATAGAGAATCCTGGCCTCTTACCCAGCTTGGCTTGTGGGATATTCCATTTGGGTCCCTTGACATTTTCTCTGACCCCCAGATCTCAATTATAGCCATTAAATTTATCACACATAAACTATAAACCTTAAGCTTCAAAAGGGAAGGGGCTCTGCCCAGCAGGCAGTGGGCTCAAGGAAGGGGCCTTGGTGAGCCCCTCGGTAGTGGTGGACTGCATAAACAATTCTGTGCTGAGACAAATTCCTGGCTAAAATGAATACTCCAAGAAGAACTAGCCACTTGACTCACACACACACACAAAAAAAAAAAAAAAAATGAAAATTATTAATTCCTGCTTGTCCAAGCCGTACCACATCCTTTTCAATTAAATTTAACATCTGTTTTCTGTCAGCCTTAATGGCAAGTACAACACTACCCCACTGGGTTTGTACAGAACTGAGAAAGTTCTAATCACCCAGTCCTTTATGAGAGAGTAGGTTGTCTTGGGATTTAAACACACATATTTGTATGTGGGTACAAGATTCATATATTCTCCATGCACACACACAATTATAAACATGAATGCATATCTACCTATTTCTCTAAGTATTCCTATGAATGCATTGGCTTTGTTTGGGCATTGTTGCTCACAGACATTTAAATAAAACAAAAACAAAGAAATGTTAGGAATCCTGTATGATGGACAGGTGTATCCAAGGACAGATGACAAGGAGAAAGATATGGGAATGTCGCAGGTCAATGAGGTTGTGTGCTGTCTGCCAGAAGGAAGACAGTAACATACTAATCAGATGGAAAACCCTGGCCCTCTCTAGTTACAGTCTTCCCAGGTTCCATTTAGACCCTGAGTGCTGCAGTCTTGCTGTGCAAAATAACCGGGGGGAGGTGAAAAGCGACTTGTGAATTTTGAAACAGTGGGATCTGCTTTGTTATGGGACAGCAGAGGTATATATACCCAACTAATTACACACAGCTTAACTTAATTAACATTATCTAGATACAGCAGTCAGTCTTTAAGGAATCCTCATCGTCTTAATGGCTCACTGGTATTACTTAACAAACCACTCCTCCTGGCAAACTGCCAGGTGCCATCTTGACTTGGTTGTGGCCCTCAACACATGAGTACTGTGAGAGTAGTTTGCATCTAAATTAAAATTGAAATTCTAAGCAGTTCAATGATTGGCATTTATATTCCAGGGAGCTATGCATAAGAGGTTGAAGAACAGAAAAAGAAATGATAATGATAATAAAACAGATTATGTCATCCTCAGCCATGAGGAAACTTCAGTTGGAGGCCAGAAGCTGATCTCACCACACTTGGTATTCTGTACCACACTTGTGAGCTGGCCAAAGAACTTGAAGATAAATTAAAATGATCTACTTATTTCAACACTGCCAGATGACCCCCTATGGAGAAGAAGCTTGAGAAAAGTGAGAGAGTAATTCCACCATGCGACCAGTGCACTGGTTTTATTAATGAGGTTCTTGGCATAAAAGTTAGCTAGTGAGATCAAATAAACACACAGACTCAGTTACCTTTTTCTATGACCAGGTCCGAGATGCCTCTCCCTCTGACTCACACCTCAAACCTCCTGGTAGGGCAGCAGGGATTACTCAGGGCTAGCAGGAGAGTGAGAGAGAGAGAGAGAGAGAGAGAGAGAGAGAGAGAGAGAGCACGCCAGTGAGTGGCCTTTTATTGGGGAACAAGACATTCAGGGGAGAATTCCATCCAATGAAGGTTGAGAGGGGCAGCACTCCAAGGTTAAGGTCAGTGATTGGCCCCCTGGTCAGTGGTCAGTCACACCCCCACACGGACAGGCTTTCGCACCAGGGGAGGGTCAGGAAAGCTCCGACACAGTTTAGCCAGAGCGCCTCACACCCTAACCGGGAGTTGCCTAATCACGTGTGAGAATGTCTCCCCACATATTCCCCCTTTCATTCCTTAAAAATGAGGCAATGGTTCAGTCTTTGGAGTTTCTGTATTTTTGTTCCGAAGACTTGCCATCCTACAATTACAACACAAAAGAGAATTAAAAGCAAAGAGAATAATCCAATCATGTACTGGGTTTAAGAACATTTCCAGGGTTGAGTCCATTTAACTCCTTCAATATTTGGTTAGCCAAAGAAGAAGGATCCAAAAAATCAGCTCTATTATTTTGAATGTCTTGGATATGGTGATGAAGTTCCAGAATATCCAAGCTATTATTACTATTTTGCCAAATGCCTAACAAATGGTTTTAAACCTTCTCCCAATCCCAGAGAGAAGTGTTGTACGCGGCAGCTATAACACACACATATTTATAATTTGCATGGCATTTAAGCCTTTCTTTAATTTTTAAGGCTGAAAGTTCATTACCTATGTCTATAACAGTCACCTTTAAGGCATTTAATTTAGTCTCAATCCTTTCATCAATATTTACTTGATTACGCAGAGCCTTGGAAGTATTTTGAGCTAAATTATTAAGAAATTTTGCATGCTGATTATTTTGAGACAATGTCAGAGATTCAGAGACAGTGGAGACAATAAAAGAGACTAGCACCAAAACACCAACAATTATAATTCCAATGGCACGTTTGAGTCTTGCTAGCTAGGCATGTATTTGCTGTAAGACTTGTAAACCAGTATCAGCATACCATGGCTCTAAATTATTAGCAGGTAATAAAACAAAAGAGTGCTGATGAGGTATCAGCACTCCTTTCCCTCCATTATACCTAGTAATACAATTGGTTAGGTTACATTTATTACAAGTAACAATATATCTGTCATCTATCCATTTAACATTTCCAATAATTAAACATTTAACATTTCCAATAATTAAAACATAAGGAGACTGGACACAGGCTCGTAAGCCAAAGCAAGATCCCTCCTTACAGTTCTTGCAAACAAATTTTAGTAAAGGCTTTTCTGTTAAATGTAAGAATTCTGAGTCAGCAATTAAGCACCAAAGATCCTTTTGAATACGACCCGCAATGTAAGTCAAAATATTACTAACAAGTTCTGCAGGTGTCATAGCAGAATTTCTTTGTAATTGTCTCTTATCAATTTTTGGAGACCAGTCTAAAATATACCCACTATCTTTAGATACCTTGTGTTGTACAGGAAGAGTATTTACACAATCCATCCATCTAGGAAAGGTGCCAATCTCAATTGTAGAACTATTTGAACAGTGGTGTATCCATGGAGGTTTTACAGAAATGACTGGCTTGTTATGGGAAAGTCCCATCTTAATTACTGATCTAGTATAAAGTTTTATTTCTCCATAAATAGAATTATTTGTCAGTCTAGGTCTACCAATTGCTGTCTTTTCCTCGAATGATACTTTCAGACAGCCAGCATGTTTATCATGGGACCAACACAAAGGTAATTGGGCACTATAGCCAGAATAATTAAATCTAGTAACATGATTGGGAGTAATATGAGTATCTGTAAATCCTCCCATCATGAATGAGTCATTAATAAATACTGGAATAGATTCTACAGTCCACACAGCTGCGTGTACCAGGGGTGGATCTGGGAAATGTGTTCAGTAAGTGTCTATCTGATTCCCCTTTACCTGACAGCCCAGCAGGGCAATTACTGTTGCTACCATCATCACTGGGGTCCTGTTCTTTCCTAGGAGTTGAAGTATTCGGGAAGCCTGTGTTGATAGTTTTTTCACGTCTTCCAATGAAATCAGCTTTTTGGCTGGGTCAATCTCGTTTTTCTTAATCTTTTTTTTGATATTTCTTCCTTTTGGATAGGGGATCCTCCATGTAGATCTTCAGTCGCTTGAATCTCAGTTCTATCTCTTCCATGACTGATAGCGCATTCAGGCACCCAAATAGGACGAAAAGCACCTTCTGGAAAGATACAAGCATGACCTCTGCCCCACATAAGCACTGGGTCTGGGCCTTTCCATTGACTGGTCTGTAAATCTTTCCACAAAACTCTGCCTAAAGGGCCTGTTACTGAGGGAGACATTTGTCTCTCTGCAGCAGTGTGACCTTCTGTGTCACATTTTAAAAAAATTAAAGTGAACAAGGCACGATTGAGGCTATTTTGGGGAGTCATAACCCTATTCCCACCTTTTAATTTTTGTAATTGAAGCTTAATAGATAAAAGAGCTCATTCCACAATGGCTTGAACTTGGGGTTATAAGGAATTCCTGTTTTATGATTAATTTGAAACTCTTGGCAAAATTGTTGAAAAGAAGAGCTTACATAAGCTGGAGCATTATCTTTTTTAATCTGCATAGGGCATTGGCTTACAATTTGATGAGCTTGTTCTCTGGTAATATTAAATTTTTTACATAAGCTAGAAGCATTTTGATGATGCAAGGAATGGGAAGATTGTACACAGTCATATGAAGACATCTGTTGACAAAAGGCTATTAATTTATCAATTTTGTCATTACCTGAAACTAAAGGTCCTGGAAGATTAGTATGAGCTCTTATGTGTCCTATGAAACATGGGTATTTTTGCATTAGCACTGCCTTTTGTAAATTATGAAATAATTCTAATAACTCTTGTGATGAAGTATACCCAATAACTGATGTCTCAATATTTTTGGTAAACCGACTGCATATAAGCTGTCAGAATAAATATTAATAGGCTCATTTGAAAAGTAATTTAAAGCACAAATCAGAGCTTAAAGCTCTGCTCTTTGGGCAGAAGTATAAGAAGTTTGCATTACCTCTGTGTGAACATGACTATAAAAACCTGCTTTACCTGAACTTTAACCATCAGTGAACACCGATAAAGCTTCATCTATAGGATGTGCATGTACAATCTTTGGAAAACTAAGTGACGTTAATGATGCAAATTGGATAGTCTTATCACGAGGGTAATGGCTATCTAACTGGCCAGGAAAATCAGCAAAAGCTATCTGCCAGATGTTTGAAAAAGCCAATTAGTCTGTTGAACAGAAAATGGAATAATTATAATATCAGGCTCAAATCCAATTAATTGTAAAATCCTAGTTCTACCTTTAATTATTAAGTGAGCTATAGAGTCATGAAAAAGAATTAGTTTTTTGAGGGAAGTGGGATAAATAAATCCACTCAATAACTCCTAATCTTTGTCATAGGGCTCCTGTTGGGGTATGCTCGGTTGGAAATATTAATAAACACACTATTTCTTTAGGATCAACTCTAGTAAGCTGTGCATTTTAACTGTATTTTTAACTATTTTTAAAGCTGTTTTAGCTTCTAAGGTTAGCTGAGGTGGAGAGGTTGGAGAAGGATTTTCTTGTAATATCTGAAATAAAGGACTTAAATAAGAAATAGTTAGTTTTAAGGATGGCCTCAGCCAATTAATATCTCCTAAAGCCTTGAAAATCATTAGGGGTTTGTACGAAAACTGTTTGTTCCCCTCCAGTACAATTAAAGATAGCAGCCCCCATGGTCGGCGGGATGAACATCACATCACACGACCATCACCTACTTCTTCATTTTCAGCCCTGAGGGAGGGCCGACCGGAAGTTTGTGTTCCGGTCAGGTGGAAATGATGACAAGAAAGCAGGCTCATCCGCGCCATCTTGATCCACCACATGGGGTTGAGTCCTGCAATATTTACTATCACCAGTAGATGGAGCACTGAACTTAAAATTGCGCATGAGACATTCGCGCTCAAAATGGTTATTTTTCCTGCAAATATAGCATCTCCTGCAGGGCTTTCATAATAATTCTTGCAGCCTTAATGTTTCTTTCAGTGCCATAGCTAGGGCTACTGTCTGCAAATAGCTAGAGTCTATCTCAGAACACGAGCAGATAAACTCAGAAACTGTCTTTTTTTATGGTGTGGCCTAAGAACGCCTTGACAATATTTATTCGCATTTTCAAATGTCAATTGCTTAACAAGAAACTCATATGAAACCAGTGCGCTGGTCGCATGGTGGAATAAAACCAGTGCGCTAGTTGCATGGTGGAATTTGGCACCCATGAGGGGGGCATTCTAGATTAGCTAGATTGAGTGGGAGCACGCTATAAAGATAAAGGAATTGGTGACAATTTTGGGTCACAAAAGTACCTGGAGATATTGGAGGAAAGAGACATTAAATTAATTAAAATGGGAAAATCAACTTCTATGGATAAGGAGATGTATCTGACTATTTTAGACACTATAATTAATCAGAAAGGAAAACAGATAAAGAAAACTCAGTTATTACAATTATAGGCAAATTTTGCCCTTTGTTTTGTGAACAAGAGTTCCCAAATTTACTTACTTGGGAGAAACTAGGAAGGATTGAGAGACAAGAAAGGAGAGAGTGAAAAAATAGAGAGATGAAAGTGGAAATGGAGAGGGAAAGGGGAATAGAAAGTAAGAGAGAAGGGAAGGAAATAAGCAGTGAGGAGGAGGACAGGCAGGCCAAGCAATGCAGACACTGGGAGGCAGCAAACCACAAAATGACAGCAGTTTGAGGGACACTGTCTTGTTTTGGGTCAACCCAAAACCTGGTGGCTACCTCCTCTTAATGTCCAGAGAGTTATCAGAATCACCCACCTCCTGAGCAAGAAGGCAGGGCCCAACTGCCATAGCTGAACTTGGTTCATGTTAAACAAAAAAGGAAGAAGTGTTGCAAGTATCTGAAACTCAACTTATTCACTGAAGGAAATGGCATTTATTGTAAGATTGTTACCTGAAGGTAAAAGCTCAAAATATTGGTTTCAGGTGTAGCTTCCTCTAGGCATGAAATCTAAGTACATAGAAGCCCTTTTTTCTGTGTTGGATTTATTTCTGTGTTGTATAGGTGGACTCTCCATATGTCACTGAAAATTTGTCTAACCCGGCTTCTCCAGTTGTACTATGCAGCATGTGGGTAATATCTGCTCAGACTTCACCGTGCACACACTTAGAAGAAAAACTATTTTCCAGTGACTCTAGGCAAAATCCAAGGATAGCTTTCAATGACTTGTGTTTGGTCACATACACATCAGCAAAGGATAGTTGGTCATCCAGGCCAGTAGGAAGTTCACATCAATGTGAACACCCAAACTACAGATAATAGAATTGAGGTTTCCTCAAAAAAAAGTGAGGATGAGTGTAAATCTCCTTGGAAAACAGCACCCAGTGTTCTGGCTCAGATTTAAACTGCTGTCATTTTTTAAATAAGCATTGTCATGTTTTGTATATGAGGTGTCTACAAAAAGTTCCTCTGTTATTGCAAAAAGTGAAATAATTAAATTCTGAGAGCTATAAACTAATCAGTGGATAAAATCATTTGAGGGATTAATAATTTCAATGGACTAACTAGGTTGTAACTCTATACAGGTGCCATGGAATCAGAGGAAGTGGGTCACTGGAGGCATACCCCTGGAGATTGTATCTCCTCTCTCTCTCTCTCTCTTTCTCTCTTTTCTGGCTGCCATAAGCTTATCAGTTTTTCTCTGCCCCACACTCTGCCATGATGCTCCATCCACATGGGTCCTGGAGCAATGCATCCAGCTGACTGTGAACTGAGCCTCTATAACAGTAAATGCAAGATAAAAAATTTCTACTCTGAGTTGTTTTTGTAAGGGATTTTGGTCAAAGCAATAAAAACTTAACTAACCCAGAAATTGGTACAAGAAGTGTGGTGGCTGTGGTGACTAACCTGACAGTGTGGTTCAGAAGTCTTTGAAGCCATTTGGGGGGAAGAGTTGGAGAGCGAGGAGCTGCAGGCTGGCGGAGCCTCAGAATGATGTCTGTGAGCTTCATGGCCGATTCTGATGGGAGCTCAGAAGACTCGGACACCAGAGTTTTCTCAGGTTGTAAGTCTACATCCCATCCTTCTGCAAACATGGTGGGCAGTAGTGGCCTTGACCATGGACCACCCATGACAATCAGTAAATATCTTCAAAAGGGCCCAACTACTCCATAGTTCCACAGGTAAGAGCAAATCAATAAAAAGGAAGCACCTTGGCCCAGGGAAAGAGAGCTGAGCCATGTGTTTTAGTCAGCTTTTTTGATGCTGTGACTGAAGGACCCAACTTGAACAATTATAGAGGAGAAAGTGTTGATTTGAGGGCTTAGAGTTTCAGAGATTTTAGTTCAGTGTAGGCCAGCTCCATTCCTTTAGGCTCAAGGTGTGGCTGAACAA
Source organism: Callospermophilus lateralis (assembly GCF_048772815.1). Lineage (NCBI taxonomy): Eukaryota > Metazoa > Chordata > Mammalia > Rodentia > Sciuridae > Callospermophilus > Callospermophilus lateralis. The sequence goes on from NC_135318.1 coordinate 85,161,955, forward strand.
CATGGTGGGAGAGGGTAGTAGAGGTCATGGTGACCAGGAAGTAGAGAGAGTGATTCCACTTGCCAGATACAAATATATACTCAAAGCCACACCCTAATGCTCGCCTCCCCCAGCCAAACACCACCACTTCAGTTGCCACTCAGTCAATACCTATAAGGGGATTAATTTACTGATTTAATTAAGACTCTCACAACCAATTTCCCTCTTGAATTATTGTGCATTGTCTCACACATGAGCTTTTGGGGGGACACCTCACATCCAAACCATAACACCAAGGATGCAGGAGGGCAATGGCACTGGTGATGGCCTCTGATGTATTTCACTTCTGGTCAGGGCTACGAGTTTGACATCCAGATTCTTGGCATGATGGTCAGAAAAAAACCTGTCTAAATCACTGAGTGTACCCTATGCTCACATGTCCTTGGGCCCACCAGTCTTCAAAGCCTGACCTCCCTTTCTCTTAGATTTCCACACCCCAGCTACAAGCTTGTCTCCTCTCTCAGTGCATCACCTTCTCTTCTGCCTTAGGTCTTTGAAGAAACTATCTTCCTGACCTGGGAATCTCCACTTCTGCTCATTGCATAACTGGTTTCTCCCTGCCATTCAGGTCTCTGTTCAAAACTCATGTTCAGAGGTGTCTTTCCTTAACACCCATTTGCAGCATCACCCCCATGGTAGTCCCTGAAATTGCTCAGTTTTGCCTTCTTCACAGCACACAAAAGCACAAACTTTCCTGGTTATTAGCTGGGCTGTCATCTTGGACTCATTGCTGGACCTTACACTCTCTCTAAGCAGGACTGTCTGTCCCACTCAATGCTGCTCTCTGGGACCTAGGCAAGGCAGAACGGCTGGCCCTTTGTGTCAATGACATGCCCTTGGTCTTACCTAAATTCCCACTAGAAAACATGGAAACAGAGGCAGAGCATGGATGTGATGTGCAAATGGCACCCTTGGAGAAAATGACAGAAATGGAATCAGAACCAAATGCAGTTTTCTACAGCCCTAGAACCATCTGACCGAGCATTTGATATTACTTTCTGTCCAGTTTTGAGAGAGGCTATTTTTATGGCAAACCAACCTCATTGGGTTGATAAATTCTAATAAGGTATAATTTATGTATTTAAAAACACACCAAATACACCTATGCAAAGCCTAAGACCCAGTGAGCTTTGACAGAGATGCAGAGAAATTACCCACAATTAAGATACACAACACTTTCATCTCCCCAAAACCTCCTGTCCCTCTCTGCCTGTTCCTTTAGCTGCTCCTGGCTGCGAGGTGTTACTATTATTCTTTCTACAATGCATTAGTCTTCCATCTCAAGAAAACTAAAACAAATGGAATTGGAAAATAAGGATTATTTTGGGTCTTACTTTTTTCAGTCTGTGAAATGATTATTGCCACATTTATAATTAGCCTCTTGCTGTGGTGGAGTGATGATATTCTGTTGTATGTTTATTTTATTTTTAATATCTGTGTATACAAGTTGTCACTTATCATGGACCTGTTACTGGTATGTGGGTTTCTCTGTTGTCCTGATTCATCCTCAGCCTTGGGCAAGGTTTGGGATTCTGGTGAGAAGCTTCAGAGTTCCTTTCTCCTGTGGTGGTGTCTAAACTCTGTCTCATTGTATGTGGAGTCTTGCCCCTGTGATTTCCTAGACCTCCTGGGGCACTTTTTTTATTCTGTGCCCCAAGCATCAGCAAAAAATCATCATCTGTATTTTGGGAATCCAAGAGACACCCCTTCCTCTCTTAAAAAGTTCAAAAGGTTGTGCTTCTGCTCCTCCTCCAGGAGCAATAGGCTTGTGCATGTCTTGAGGGTGGAGGGCATGTTTTCACTTCACTGGTTTTGTCATGCTTTAGGTTAGTACAAAGAACTTCTGGGGAGCAGTGAGGGCATAGTGTCCCACCCCACAAAATGACAGGTCCACATGTGTATGCCATGCCTTGCTAGTGAGAGCTGCCCTTCCTTTAGTCTTTCCCCTGAGAACCTCTCCGAGATGTAGAAAAGGACTTCCATGTGCATCTGGACCCCTGTTTCTGGGGCCCGCAGCTTCTCCAAATTGGACTGCTCACTCACACATGGCCCTTAGTCACTCCTGAACATCTTCACTGACCACCCCTGGCCACCCACAGGACAGCCACCTCTTCATCCCACATTTTGACACAGGTGAAAACATATGGTATTCTGTCTCTCTGTGAAGGTTTCCATTCTTTCCTGGGATTCAATTTACTTGGTGTCCTGAAAACCTTGGCTCTCTGATGGATACTGGAACATTTCTGATTGTGAAGGTGACCTGGCCTTTTCTGGTATTAGGTGAGGTGTTCTTGGCCCCTGTCTAAATCCTAAATACAGGGAAAGGCTCATTCTTAACATTTCTTTCCCCAATTCTTTATATTTCTATGTTTCTATTCTGAGTTCCTCTTATCACTGAAATCAGATATGTCACTTGGTTCCAATGGCAAGATCGTGCATGTACCTGAGCATGAGACTGATGCAAAAAGTTTGACATTTGCCACCTAGGCACTTGAGTTAAGAATATTTAGCTTCAAATCTAGGAATATGTCAATTTTAAAATATCACCTAAGACATATAATACCTTGTGGTGAGATATTACTTTATGCCAAGATTGAAATGTCCTCATCTTCAATATGATAAAGAGCTTGGACTCTATGTGAGTTTTCTAACAAATAAAAAAGAGCCCTAAAAATCAAAAGAAAAAAATTAACAAAAATTATGAAAAGATGAATCATCAAAGAAAAAATACCAATAAGCAATATTGAGCAAAAAATGCTCAACTACACCAGTAACAAGAGCTTTTTTGGCATTGTCCTCCCTCTGTCTCATTGGAGATCTGCACACACCAAAATCAAGGGTGCTCAAGTCCTATATGCAAAGTATTGCTGCATTGGCATAGAACCTGTGTGTTTCCTACTGTTTCTCTAGATCACACTTCATACCTGATACAATGCAAATGCTGTATAAACAGCTGTTGTTTAGGGAACAGTGAGAGGAATGAAGGTCTGTACGTGCTTTGCACAGATGGAGTTTTTATAAATACTTGCAACCCAAGGTCAACTGTATCCTCAGATATAGAATTCATGGATACAGAGGGCCAAGTGTACATGACAAGTTTCAACTATACTATTGAAAATGTTTAAACATGTATGTCTGTAGGTATACAGCTAATGTCTGATATTATCTAATAGTGAAATAGTTATGAATAGACAGAAAATTGGGCTAGATGTCAGGAAGTGTCACAGCCATTTTCAGGCCACTTTCACATTATTGTGCATTAAGAACATTAAAAAAAAAAACACAGCATTTTAACCTTGACCCATATTTTTCACATCTCAACATGTACACTGCAGAATTGATCATGAATTGCAAACAATGTTTTAGTTCAAATATGTTCACTCATCCACTGTTTATGATAATGAAATGCTGAGAAATTTGCATCTAACAACACAGGATTGGTTCCATCATAACTTGCAAATGAGAAACCTGTGAAGTAAATATCAAAACCCAACAGTTGGCTGGGAATGTATTTCAGTTGGTAGAGTGCTTGCCTTGTATGCACAAAGCAATCTCCTGCACCACAAAAACAAAACAAAACAAAAGACCAACAGTTTCTGATGGGCTCACACAGTGAGGTAAATAAACTCTAAACTAGGTGCCAAAACATACAAAAAATATTTTACACATAAAATTTCAGAATGAGGGCTTATCTTCAAAGAGCAGGGGATATCTGGAATTCTCTACTCCAGAATCAAACAATAAAAATAGTAATGATAATAAAAAATCATCAAAAAGAAATAGTCATCATAATTAGTAAAACCAGAAATCCAGTTGCATTCGTATATTGTCCCTTTTAGACTGGCTACCACTTTCCATGTTTCCAGGATGCACCAGTCAATCATTCCACCATGTCCATTATTTTTATAAATTTACTTTACCTGTCTAAATCCCATTAGCACTTGCACTATGACCCTTGGATTAAAAGCCAAAAGCACATAATGCAGTGGAATGCTAGTCACCCATTAACCAGGTGACAAGAGGGTCCCACGTCACTACATATGTGATTCCTTCACTGAATGTGTCTGCATTAGTATTTTATGCTACATCATAAATGATTATCTGTGACAAAAGTTCATTCTCTTACACATGCACAGGGTAACTGAACTCTCTGCTCAGGGTCTCAAAGACAGTAGGTCTCAGCCAGGTCTGGAGTCTCATTTAAAGCTGGAGCTCTTCCAAGCTCATGACTGTAAGCAGAATCCCATTCTTGTGGCTGAAGAACTCATGCTGAGTTGTTTCTTCAAGGGCAGCAAAGAAGTGTCCATTGCTGTGTTCAGCCTCTGAGCACAGGAAAGTCTTTAGTCTCCTTGTAAAGGCTCATCTGTTCAGGGCAGGTCCACCATGAATGACACTCATATAATTTCCTCAAAGTCAATTGATAACAGACTGTAATTATGCCTGCAATATCTCCTTGTATTTGTCACATAGGTAAAAATATGCATAGGTCTCACTCACATGCAAGATGACTATATCTGCCAAGAAGTAGGGTTCTGGCAGGCCAATTTAGAAGTCCAGTGGTCCCCATGGTGTTAAATGCATGTTTTTGCTAAGAACAAATAACTAAAAAGAAATGCACCAAAATTTTAACCCCACTTTCATGGGTCATTGGAATGATGTATCTATTTTCTCTCCTCTTTGTAGGTGTCTGTATTTTCCAAATCTTCTATAGAAAACAAACTTGTGAAATAAGGGAGGGGGGAAGGACCAGCAGATGACAGAATTCTGTTTAAATCATTTGAGCTCCAAAAACTAGTCAAGCCTGAAGCCCTGAATGTACACACAGGCTGATAAATTTTCCTTTGGAAAAAAAAAAAGAACAATAAACAATTTCAAATCTTTTCCTTTTATCCCTTTTTTTTGCATCTGTAAAAAAACAATAACCTTGAAATTTAAGCAAGTGGGTAGGTGACATTACCACTTATCAGCTTTGCCAGCCCTTTGCTCCAGAGCTGCACCCAGGACTGCTCTGCACAGCCAGCGTTTTCTGAGACTGGGGCCACTCGCTTGTGTTTATTTTTAAATTTGACCTACTTTCCATTCCTAAAGTGGGCAAAAATTGACAGGGGCAGGCTGCTTCTGCAGACTCAGGAAAAACACAAGGAGAGGTCAGGACCCTGATGGAGGCTGGCAACTCTCAAATCTGGTGAAGTGCAGCAAGGCAAAGCCCAGCCAGCAGCATCCTGTGGAACATGGCCAGGGAGATTAGAGCATGGTTCAAGTGAAAATGAGCTGAGAGAGACTTTTAGGAAAGCTTCTTTATTTTAATGGAATCTGATATAGTAATTGGATTCTGCAGAAGTTTGTTGTTAATAAAGCATCTTCATGACAAGCTTCCAAACTCAGAAATTTGCAGCCAAAAAGTATTTACCAGTCTTTAGATTAAGAAATGGAGTTTGGGAAGGGTGTGAGTTAAGGGGGTAGAGGAGAGAGAGAGAGAGAGAGAGAGAGAGAGAGAGAGAGAGAGAGAGAGAGAAAGAGAGAAAGAGAGAGAGAAACAGCTCACTGATTGATTACAGCCCTTTAGCCCTCCATATTCTACTTGCTATCACAGATTTTTGAACAATAAAAAATTAATTTAAGCATTGCTCCCACCTTTGCTGCAGTGAGTACATATTTGCCTTGGGTGTGAAAATTATCTCATTTTCAGCTACTCCAGCACCAAGAGGTGGAAGCTAGGACTGCACAGGAAAATCTCATGGTGACCCAGTATGATGTCCTGTTCTAATATTGGGCACCAAAGCTACCTTTCCTGGGCTTGGAAAACATGGTCTGTGTGGCCCATTGACTGGCCTTCACCCAGATAAAAATATAAAGCCTTTTGCATAGATGACTAAAAATTACCTGTTACACTTTTACAGTGGAAAATAAAAACACTTTAAAAATTTATTCTGCACAAAGAAAACTTATTTTTAACCACTGTGATGCTACATTATGTTCTTGAGCTAATTTCTGTTTTAATTGAAAGGCCTTGGAGGATGCACATGCAAGGAGCCAGTGAGGTCTGCTGAACATTAGCGGGAGCAAGTAACTCATTATGCAATGCAGGTCCCATTTCTAACTCTGCTTCAGAAGGATGGAGGTTCCCTGGAGTTTTGTGTCAGTATATGGTGCTGAAGTTGTAGATTATTCTAATTCATGCTTACTTGCAAATAGTCCTGTTTTTATTTTGTGCCTCATCAGCTGTGCACAAAGACATTTTGGGAATAATTCCCATATTTAAAGGCATATTATGTTCTGGTGTTCCACTGTGAGCTGCCCATGCAGGAAGCCCATCAGGGGTTCTGGGGAGAGCACTGGTGTTAGAGAGGGGGCTGGGGGAATCTCTCCTGCAATATCACCACCACTGTCTCTGTGCTCTCACCCGTGTGTGATCTCACATTAGCTAGAAGCTCTCCCAGCTCTAGCTCCTCCAGAACAGCCTAGCTTGCTGCTTCTCCCATTCTTCATAGATTGGGGAAAGGTCTCCTTCATGGTGGTTAGGGCAAGTTATGATTTCACTGCTTTATGATAGAAGTTGGAGGAAAGATCCTTTCAAACTGAAAATTCTAACATTTCCAGAGACTCACCATCCCTATGGTTTTGAAACACCTTATAGCTTAGCCATCAGGCTAAAAAGCAAATGAGGTTTCAGAAGCAGATAACTGTGTTCCTGATCTTGCTTTAGGGTTTTTCTTTCTATGTTATAGTTCAGATTGGGTTTTATTTGATTTTATAGAAGAAATAGAGGGTATTTTATTTAGGATTTGGAATGGATGTTAATTTAAATAAAAAGGAAAAGTCAGTAAATCAAAAAGCATAGAATTTCTACTGACTTTGCCACTTTTCCTATTGTTCCTCCTCAGCCATCTTTATAGTTTAGTGGACTTATGTCTTCGAAGTCCTGTGGCACTCTTCCTCATGTCAGTTCAAACACATTCACCACTCAGGTACCTGTAGTTTACCTTCACAAGCTCCATTTCCATTTCCTCAAGAACAGTGTAGCAGAGGAAGAACCCGTGTGCTTGAGGTTTTCTTGAAAAAGACCACAGCACTTCTGAAGCCCCATGACAGTCATACCTGCAGTCTGCCTGAGGCAGGACCCAGCACCATGCATCAGCCCCTCCAGAGCCATCCCACCTCAAACCATGAAGACACCCTCAATCGGTGATGTGTTTTATTACTACTTCTTTGTTGCCATCTCTGTGTTGATCCTTGTGCTGACCTCTGGGACAATCCAACTAGATCCTTCCCCTAAAGGAATGAAGAGTGTGAGAAAAATCACCAACAAATCATGTTTAGCCCTCACCCTTTATTGGGGTGGGGTGGGATGAGAAAAGCTTGGAAGGCTGTTTACATTATGTGGTGCAGAGGTGATTAGTAACAGTTAACGTTAAGCAGGAGTTATTAATGGGGATGGTGTGTGAAGGAGTTTCCACGATAGCTCAATATTTCTGTTGAGAACCAAATATCACAAGGATCCAGATGTGTATCCTAAAACTAACACCAATTAATTGGGTGAATTAGTCCATTTTTCATGACTATAACATAATGCCTGAAGGCAACTACTTATGAAGGAAAAAAAAAGTTTTGGGGGCTAATATAAATATGATCAATTGATCATTGACATGAAAGAAAAGGCGATGCAATGGGGAGAAGAGATTCATCTTTTCACCAAATGGCATAGGAACATCTAGACTTCCACATGCAAATAAAAATAGAAAAGAATCTAAACACACATCTTGCAATCTTCAAGAACATTAACTCAAGACGATGTAGACCTAAATGTAAACTTGAAACTCCTAGAAGATAACATAGGAGAAAAAGATAGATGGCTTTTGGGTGTGGTGATAATATTTCAGATTCAACACCCAAGAATTACCAGTAAAAGAAACAACTGGTGACCTGGATTTCATTAAAATTAAAACTGCCCTTTGGGCTGGGGATGTGGTTCAAGTGGTAACATGCTCACCTGGCATGTGCAGGGTGCTGGGTTAGATCCTCAGCAACACATAAAAATAAAATAATAATGTTGTGTTCACTAAAACATAAATATTAAAAAATTCTCTCTTCTATTCTCTTCTCTTCTATTCTCTCTCTCTCTCTCTCTCTCTCTCTCACTCTCACTGCCCTTTGAAAAACACTGCTAATAAAATAAGAATAAAGGCCATGGACTGGGATTCAGTGTTTGAAAAGATAGAGTTTTGTTATCAAAGTATGCAAATAACTCTTAAAATCAACAATAAGAAAAGAAACAGCCTGGTTTAAAAATGAGAAGCATATCAGATAGCCAATGAGCAAGTGAACAGATATTCCACATTCCATGGCAACAAGGAATCTCAAGCACAGCCCCTTCAAGAATCACTGCACACCAATTGGAATAGCCAAAATCCACAGCACCCATAAGAGCAGATGCTGGTGAGGAGGTGGAGTGCCAGGAGTACTCAGCCACTCCTGGGGGAAAGCCAAGTGTGCAATCACTTTGGAACACAGTTTGATGGCTTCCTACACAACCACCTATGCTCTTACCACACATTCCATCTGTTTGGCTCATTGGTATTTGTGCACATTGGTTGAACACTTGTGTCTGCACTAAACCTGCACACAGTTGTTTGCAGAAACATCTTCCATCATTACCAAGGTTTGGAAGCACCCAAATGTCCTCCAGTATATGATAAATAAATGGTGTTATAGCCAGAAAATGGAATGTTTTTCAATGTAAAAGAGAAATGAGATAATGCATCACTAAGTCATGAAAAGACAAGTGGAAAACTACAATGCATATTATTAAGTGAAAATTGTCAATCAGAAAAGGCTCTACACTGAAATCATAGCAACTTCGTGTCACCTTATCTCCAAACAAAAATAAAAAGAAACTGTGCATATAGCTCAGTTTTAGAGTACCCCAGGTTCAGTCCCCAAAACCACAAAAGAAAGAACAGAATAAGTTTCAAAAAGCCAATAAATGATCACTGTCAGCAGTGGGGATGGAGTTGGCCTGAATCTTGACAGTACCAATGACAAAATGCTTGTTCATCATTCTAGAGCTGCACTTCTCCTTGACTACAGGTCTGTGCTCAGAGATCCCTTCCTGCCACCCTATTGAAAACAGCAGGATCTTCCATAGTACCCTTATTCTGCTTTATTTCTTTATAGCACTTATTACAAAAAAAACTCCATCCCACATTCCCTGGATTATTTGTTTAATTGATATTTCCCTTCCCTAATATAAGTTCCCCCATAACATGAATCATGTCCTTGTTCCTGGTAGCTGTTAAAAATCTGTTTATTGAGTGAAACAAAAGTTTGTAGATTTAGTCACCATGATATTGATGATTACAATGATGGTAGTGGTGGTGATGATGATGGTGATGATGATGATGATGGTGGTGATGATGGTTATGGTGATGGTGATGATGGTGGTGGTAATGATGGTGATGATGATTGTGGTGGTGATTATGAAGATAAATTCGACATGATGGTGACAGTGATGGTGATGATGATAATGATGGTGATGATTATTTACAAGAGGTGTATCTGAGGTAGATCACATAATTTCCCCTGTTCAAAGTACAGTCATACAGCTGGTGCTTTGCCTCCTAAACACCTTCTACTGTAGTCAGTAGACTCCAGCTTCTACTGGAGATGAGGCTTAGACTTACCCTGAGGGTTGATATTGAATTTTGATTTGGAGTCAGCAAACTTTCAGAACGCAGGCGTCATCTTCAACAAGCACAACTGGTTATGTGGGGAAGACCCCACCAAGCAGTGAAAAGATCCATCACCTGCCCTCCTCATCAGAGCAATTTGGTGCTGTATTATAAAGGGAGGTAAGATTAGCTGTTTTTCCAAATGCATGGAGAAGGGTGTTCTGGCTAAAGAAAGATAAGATGTATTTCTCATTCTTTCAGACTTATAATGATGATTCAGTCTAACAGGGTCTCTTTTCCAGGTCACCGATGCAGCCTTTTTACAGTTCACAGCCCCACCACCTTCAAGCAGCTACATGCCTGCCATGCTCAGCTGAGGCGCACAGTGTAGGAGAAGCATCACAAGACTGTGGGTGGGGTTTTGAGGAATAGGGCTGGGTGGGGCTCACCTTGATTCTATTCTCATCTCATTAGCTAATACTCAGGAACGTAGCCACATCCAACTGTCACAGATGCGGAGGAATGTCACCAAGCTCTGTGTCCAGGGAAAAGGAGTTTCATTTTCAGGAACAACTATCAAAGGAGTCTGTGCCACAGAGATGTGCTCCTTGAATGGAGCATCTCAGAACCTGCTCAGAGGGCATATTTTCTTCTCCATAATCTGCTCATTTAACACTCCACAGAACTCAAAGACAAAGGGCCATTTATCATCCCCATTTTGTAAACATTAGACTGAAGCTTAGAGGCATTAGGAATATTCCCCAGGCCACCAAGATATAATTTGGCAAAACCAGAACAAAAATTAAAGTTTCATCCCAAAGGCTAAGTAGCTCTTTAACACTGTGTCATATGACTATATTGATTATATAGGTACAAAGTGACATTACTCATACGTAAGACCCATGGCATGCCTTCATTCCACAGGTTTGTGAAGAAGTTCTGAGCATGCTCCTAACCTTGAGCACAGCTGCTATTCCTAGAAATATATTCTGTTTTTTTCTGTGCTGCTACAAGTCTCAACTGAAAGAAAAGCCTATCTATGAACTTCAGAGTGGACATTCAAGTCTGGTTGCAGTCTCCTTTATAACCAATCAGTTATTTAAAAAGAATTGTCTTTGGCTAGTATTTCAACATGTAATTTCTGGGAAAGGCTCATCTAATAAAAATTCTAGGCTGGGACACATATTGAGAAAGCCAAACCTAATCTAAACTGAATTTTGAATGCACAATATCCTCCTTTACAAAACTCACTCAGCTATGCTGAAACTTTCTCACCTTAAAGAATATGTTACCATGGAAACACCACCTGGCCCTCTGTGTCCACAAAAGCTCTTCATGGTCAACCTGCATTCCAGTCCCTTCTTAGTTTTTATAATTTTCTGTTTTCAGTGAGAAACATAGCATGGGTATTCAATAATGGAGCCAAAGAAGAAAGAAGGGGTCCCTTCAGGGTGGAAAGAGAAGGAACAGTGGGAAAGGGAACAAGCTGCCCTCAACCAAGAGGGCAGATAAAATTCTCACCTTAATGTAGGCATATCTGGTTATATGACTGAAAACACATATCCTTTCTAAGGCTGCTCCAAGCCTAAGCATAATGAGACTCAACGTTAACATCTCCCCCTCCTGTATCCTCCCCATGGGCATATTTGGCCCCAGCAGTTCTGAACATCCGGTATAGCAATGGAGGTAGATGCTGCTATGAATTCCAACAACCCAGATGCACTCGAGCAAGCCACCGGAACAACAAGATCCAATTCTGATTCCTAGCCTGGAACTCTCAGGAAGTAGCCAGAGATAATGGGTGGGGCACCTCTACCTCTGCCTTCCCAGAGGCTGGGATCCCAGTGGATCTCATCCAGTGTGTGAGCTAGAGTAAATGCTTTCAACAGATTGTTTCTAAAATCTCCTTCACTTCTAATATCTGATTTAACTTACTGTATAAATGAAAAGACTTAATATGTTTCACTTTGCATAAAATATCAGACTTTTGGGTTCATCTCAATTCAAAGCTCATGCTCTGTTGGAAAAGTCTTCCTGTAACTATGTCTACACATCACGACTAACCCAGGGAGTTCCACTTCCCCTGAAGCTGAGACTAATGCCACAAATGGTGCAGAGACCTTTCTGAGTTAGGGAACTTAGAGTCCTCCTGTAGCAGTGTCCTCTGACTGAGAACACAACTTCTGTCATAGGATGCTTCTCCCAATTCACTGTCTTGCCTGCACTGGTTGGAAGGGGTTTGGAGACAGACTTTGGGATGGGCAGTCTGTAATTTTCAGGATACCCTATTACAGAGACATATTCCAAAGCCTCAACTTTTTTTAATTTAAGAAAGCCTGATGAGTTAGTCAGTTTCCTTGGATTTTTAGAGGCACTGTCTGCAGTCTGTGGCCTCCAGGATCATTGAAGAGGACAGGGGACATCAGGAGGAGGCATGCAGCTCTTAGCCACCCCAATCTAGAATTGACACACATTACTTGCATTGATAGTTCACTGGTCAGAACTAGTCAGATGACCTCTAACAACTGCAAAAAAAGCCAGGGAATTTAGAAAAAATACATGAGACATTTGAAGACTACCTATTCCCATGCTTCATATTCCTTTATATTTTGCGTCTTATCAAATTGTATTTGAGCAGCCCCCAAAGAAAAGGGCTAAAGTCTAGGGAAGGTCTTTCTTAATATTTCTACTAAAAATTAAAAGCAAGATGGCCAGAGTGAGAGAAAGGCTTCAGAGGTCACGGTGGGTTAGCATTGTAGGCTCTGGAACTCTTCTCAATAAGCCTCTAGTGGATGCTCTACTGAAGACTGAGCTCTGGGGCCTCCAAGCACATCTAAAGAAGAGTTGACAGAGCCATGGGCCACGCTAAGTCCACCTTGTCCTGTCTCATCCAACAATTAGTATCTCACTCATGCACATGGGTTCTCCTCACCACTATGGGTTCTTCTGCCATCGCTCGGCCCCACATAGCTTAATAGTTTAGTCCATGAGGGAGTGCAAGCTTTTCCAGACCCAAACCATCCTTCCTGGGGGAGCTGGGCTGCTGAGCATAACCCCTGGGTGGCCCCAGGGATCCTTGTTTATCCTGTGATGGGCACTCAAGTGCCAGAGTGAGGGCCCCACACTGCAATTCCTAAGATGAAGGGCACTGTAGTTCCACACACTTGGTGTGAGAGGGGCTCAGATGGGAAGAGCAAGGCCAACTGTCCCACCTCCTCCTTCCTCCCCACTCCACACAGCTCACATAAGTCTTCATATCAAGTTTTATATTGCACTGAATCTAGTTATAGTATGATTTGAAATCACCCATGCACACACATTCGCACACACTCACAAACAGCTGAGCAGAGGAGCTACCATGTCTGCTCTGCTCAGTGTGTTGGTCCTACACATGGCAAAGCTGTGGCATTGGCATACACAAGACAGGTGTGATTGGCACCGCTCGCAAAGATACACAGTAGCACTGTTAGGTGCTACTAACCCTAACCCTAACCCTAACCCTAACCCTAACCCTAACCCTAACCCAGTGAAGGCATGCAGGCACACAGCTCAGCAATGATCCTAGGCTCTATAGTGCTCTGGCTATCAGTCACAGCACAGTTAGTTTCCACAGCTGCCCTCCTTGGCAGGACTTTTCAGTACCATCAGTTTGCTGAACAAAAAAATGAAGACTCAGACAAATTAAGTAAGCACCCAATGTCACAAAGCTGATTCATGATAGAGCTGGAAATCTTAACCAGCTCTTGTAGAAATCTGTGACCTAACATCTTTATCCTCTCCTTCTCCTACCATAGAGCTAAGGCCACTCAAGGTCCTTCCTGGACATTCTTGGCAGTGGCCAACTCTCTTAGTCCATTCAGGCTGTTGGAAGAAAATAACAATTCTGCAGGACAGGAATTCTGACATGGAGGGTCTAGAAGATTGGAGTTTAGTGGGGACCCACTTTCTCATTCCTAGGTGTCTTTCAGCTGTGTTCTTACATGATATAAGGAGAAAGGAGAATCTTCAGGTTGTCATTTATGAAGGCACTAATCCCAGCCACAAGGGCATCACCCTTATGTCACAATCACCACCAAAGGCCACATCTCTTGACACCATCACACTGGGGGGTGGAGATTTTTACATTTGACTAGGAAGGCCACACATTTAGACGACAGCCTCACATCAGACCATGATTTTACCATCCATGGAATGTTAAAGTATATGTGATACTAAGCCTAGATCACCCCATGATTAAAGATCACCATTGAAACCAGGCTGAACCTCTCCTCCAGACTTCAGCCCATCATTCAGTTCACTAGAACATGCTGTTCTCTGAGAATTGCAGTTGATTTAAATTAACTGAAATGTTATCATAATAGTCTTCTCCATTTTTATACTTAAAAAATAAATCTGGTGTCTTTCTACCATACACATGTGGTGAAGCAGAATCAGTATTTCACTAGGAGACTGAATAACAAAACATGAATTCCTCTGGCATCAACCATTTATAACTGTGAGCAAACATTTCATTTCTCTGAACTTCCATATCTTCAACTATACAATGAGGTTTGACACCTATAGTTAAAATCATCATCATAATAAAATGTTTTACACTGCAAGGACTTAATATACACAAGAGTACTTGGAACTGGTTACTTAAATCTGCCACTTTTTAGTTGTGTGTGTTTAATATAACAATAATAATAGTCAATAATTATGAGATTACGAAGTGCCATGTGCCACACAGGACTTGGCCTGCTTTAAACATAGAAACTCATTTAACTTAAAATGAATGACAACAAAGACTATGAGATGGATGTTGTCCCATTTTACAGATCAAAAACATATTCTTCATGGAAGGGGGCAACAGAAGATTTTCTGAGTTGATAATTATGCTTCTCTAACACTCAGAAGTTGAAATAATTTGATGGGTATAAATGGGTATTTTTGATGACTTTAAGAAAAAAAGACAAGCATTGATTATTCTCCTGCCACATTTATTCACAATATCTTCTGAACAAAAGATGTTAAATTCACAACTAATCATGAAATTAAAGAAATATTAGGGCAGGAGGCAGATACCAGTGGGAGAATATGGCATTTTTAAGTTCCAATCTCCAGGACCATCAAAAAATTTTAACACCATTATGTCCTACATTATGTCCTACATATTCCTAAAAATCCCAAGAGACTTAGAGTCCAATAAAAATGTTGGCTGAGCACCTCCTCTGTGCTAAGAGAAGCTGAGCTCAGTTGCCAGAAAATATGTCCAGCAACAATCAGTGTCTCCCAATGCTGAGTACTGGAGGAATACAAGCATCAGGGGACCAAGGGAAGCCCATGGAAGAGTTCTGAGTGTGGAGGAGCAGAAGAATCCAACAGCGGGAAAAGGAGAGATTGCAAAGGTCATTTGTATCTACAAAGACCTTATTCATCCATTCATCATGTAAGCAGCAGCTTCTGGGATCCACTCAACATAAACAGAGACCCTGTTATTCATCCCTGGAAAGGAATGAGAAGCGTGGGGAACCAAGCTCATGTCATGCCACGCGGCTGACAGCCCTCCACCTCTGAAATTCATCTGAACTGCACTTGGCCAAGGTTTTCCTCGGTGATCTAAATGCTTCTCCTTTTGCTTCAAGAAAAGCATCTGCTTTAAATAGAATTGAAATAATGACAAGCCTAAATTATGCCATTCATTTTAGTGAAAAGAACAACACACCAGAGAATACTGAAATAGTATTAACACAGTGAATCTGTTTTTTTTTTAAACAATAATATCTGGGAATGCATATAATTTAATCATGTGGCAAAGACTAAAAAATTGCCTATGGGTTCATTCCCAGGTGAACCCATAGGCAATCTTTTAGGCAAAGATTCTGTGTGTAATAGTCAAACCTTTAAATAATAATATCCATGAAAATAAAAATAAGGTCCCATGGTCTACTGATCTGTAGTTATAAATCCTTCATTAAAGCCTGCTATAACATTTTTTTACAATACATCCTAATAATTAGTAAGAATGAGAATGAAGAAAAATTTACTTAATAAAAAGGGAGCTGTATGCAAGAGCCAAAATACTTTCCAGAAAGGTGGGACTGGATTAGATATGGCCATTCTCTGACCTCCCTCAGCGTTTCTTTGTTCTGACTTGGATGAATGTACAGACTTACAGCAACAGGCTGGAAATGGGCCATGGTTTAGGCACAGAATCTGCCATGGCTTTAATGTTCCATTTTAGATGCATGATACTGAACTGTGCTGTGATGGTATAGGAGGTTGGGCCTTCCAGACGTCACTAAAAATTCATTGGAATTAATGCTGCCCTCTCAGGCACTGGTTACTCACCACAGACTGGCACTGATATAAAAGTGAGCACTCGCTTTCATGAGTTCTCGATCCTTCCCTCTTCCTGCTGGCATGAATTAGTATGTCCTTCCATGAGGTTATGATGCCATGGGAATGTCCTCTTCAAAGACACTGACATCCCAGTCTCCAGAATCCTGCGGAAATTAGCTTCTCTTGTTTATAACTCCCACAGCCTGCAATGTCTGTTACAGCAAATCAACCAGGACAAAATCTTACAATCTGTGAAAAATTATGATGTCACCAAGGTTGGCACAATGACAGGACAAACCAGGAACAGCAAGTTATAAGCACTTAGCCCAATTGACACACCAGCTTCCCTTACACTTCTCCTAGAGTTGTCTAACAATACATCTTGCATGCACAGGGCCCTGGGTTTAATCCCGAGCACCAAAACACACACATACACACACACACAGACACACACACACACAATACACACACACACACTATATATGCACTGTAGTGCATATATATAATATATGTCTTCATATCAAGATCTTTAAATGTGATCTCAAAATATGACATATGTGGGGGAATGTTTTTTTTTTCAAATATGAGCCCACAAATTAAATTTGATCCTCTGATTTTTCTCCACATCTAGGAAACACCCGGAGTAGCATTGTTTATTTTTTCTGAGAATATAGGACTGATGAAAAGAGAAAAATGAGAGTATCCTCCTGTCTTTTGTTTTAAAATAAAATTAAACTCTACAAAGGACATGTAAACAAGATAATAGAGAAATTTGAGAAAAAAGTACATTAATCAAAATAACCTCTTTACCTCCCGTATCCCACTCAGTGGTGGTCAGTTATAATTAGGGTCTGGGAAGTAGGTGAAGAAGAGGTAGGCAATCCTGGGATCTGGGCAGGATGCCATACCATGGATCCCCAGAGAGGGAATACACAGACCCACCAGGAGTAGGGGATCTGCCTTACCTCATCCTCAAGGCTGAGGCAAGTTTCCAGAGTGGACCTGAGAAGGTGCCACAGAGGAAACATCAAAGGGCTCCAGCACAGTCCAGAGTTGAAGGAAGAGTACCTAATTATTTTCCTTTATAGGGAAATGTTGTTGGCTTAAACACCTGCAGCCTGCAGAGAAGAAGAGCTGTAGAAATACCTGCAGTATACAGGCAGATCCTGGGGTTAGACACTCCTTCAGCAATTACTGCTGATTTCAGAATCTGCATACAAATAAGGACTTTTCAGCTAGTGCTGGAATGAAGGTGTCTCACAATGGTACAGATGCCCATCCCAAATATTTGGTCCTCCATCTCTTAACAGAATTTAAATAGAACATGAGAAGCTTCTCCAGTCATTGCAAAGAGTAAATTTCTGCCAATGGTTGAGAGGGGACTCAGGAGAGAAGTAAAGAAAAGATATAGAAAAGAATGTTCCTCCACACCCAAGATTGTGGACTGTGCCTGAGAGATAGTTAAGCATGGTTTATAAACTCGGGACTCTGGAGGTGGTTTCCTTTGAGTGAGAGTGGTCATAGAAAAGATGACCCAGAAACATGTGGATAGCTACCCTGGACAAATTCCTTTTGAGAAACTCAATATAAAACTGGTCAGGAAAAACAGACCTGACTTTCTGATCATTTTGTATGAAATATGTGTAATAAAATAAGTAAATACCTCGAGTCAGAGGGAATATTCAGGAAGAGTGGTGAGCACAGTTATCACTATCACTACCAATGAGTCATAAACCCTCAATGAGATTTAGAAGGGCTGGTGACCACATGTGTTGGTTTCCTATCGCCACTGTCACAAACAGCTACTTACTTGCTGGCTTAAAACAACATAAATTTACTATTTTATAATTCTAGAAGACTGAGTCTGAAATAGGGCATACTGGAAATTACAAAGTGAATGTGTTTTTTTCCCCAAAAATGCGTTGGTTAAAATCATGGCCCCAGTCTGATGGTTCCAGGAGGCAGGGACCATGGAATGTGAAGGGGTCATGAATGAGACAAATACTTTACAACCAAAGCTCACCCGCCTCCTTATTGTCATACAGGGAGAAGAGGACCAGCCTGTACCCCAGAAGCCACCTCAAAGACCTGCAGCATGAACTCTAGCCTGCCTCACGATAAGAAGCCAGCTCCTGCTGTACACACATCCCCTCTACATGATCCTGGGGCTAGCAGCCTGAACCTAGTCCTTGGCAAGGCCTCATTCCTTCCAGAGACTGTGAGACACGAGTGTTTCTTGCACTGGATCTCCTAGAGTTCAGCTGCCTTCCTTGGCTCCTGGCCAGTCCCCCTAACCCCACCTTCAAAGCCAGGAACACAGCAGCTACCAAAACTTCCTCCCCTTCATCACATTTATTTGGCTCTGAGGCGCCTATTTGTAGGAACCTTGTGATGACACTTGGCCACGCAGCTAACCCAGGGTGACCCCACCTAAACAGTATTGCTTAGCCACAATGGCACAGCCCCTCCCATGGTGTGAGGTAGCATTCACTGGGTTCAGGGGCCAGAATGTGGACACCTCAGGACACCCTCATCAAACTACCATAGATCAGCAGGAATAAAATGAACTGAGACCAGGAGAGTAGTGGAAACCAGGTTTATTGTGACCCCTTTGTCCATACTCTTCAATCAGCCACATCCTGGTGACTCTTCAAGATGTGCACCATGAGAGGCTCCAATCTTCCACTGCTTGGGGCCCTGTGCCAAGGCACTATGGTAAGACAATTCTAGTCTGACGCACCTGTCCCACATTGTTTTTCAAATAAATACATAACCATATGGCACCTGAGGGCACATCATGCACAACAAGGTTCTCTCTGTTAGGTTGGTGAGAAGAAACCGTAGGTGGGGAGAAACAGGGATCAGCCTCTAGGAGTGGAGGAAGTTGCTGACCAACTGCGAGGCCCACAGGGCCCCCTTGGCAATGCCCTCCTCTGCCTGTGTTGGAGTGGGCTGTTTATTGGCAGAAAATAGGAATGTTCGGGTGGAGGTGTTTCTAAAATTCTGAGCAAACCAATTTAGAGTAGAAAAATTGGGTCGGTAATCAAAAATGTTCCAACAAAGACAATTTTAGGACCAAAGGGCTCCACTGGTAACTACAGACATGTTAATAAGTATTAACATGGTACTTCTCAAATGCCTTTGAACAACCAAAGAGGCAACTCTTGCAGATTTCTTATATGAGGCCACCTTTGGGTTGAAACAGGTTTGACCTATCAGTTAATGTGATAAGCTACATTAACAATGAGGATGAACATCACACATCACCTCAAAAAAGGCAGGACATATATTTAACATAAATCAATACATTTGATGAGCATAAAACTCTTAGCAAAATATGTATTGCTGGGCATGCTGGCCCTTGCCTTTAATCCCAGTGGCTCAGGAAGCGGAGGAAAGAGGATTGCAAGTTCAAAGCCAGTCTCAGCAAAAGTGAGACCCTTTCTCTAAATAAAATACAAAATAGGGCTGAAGAGATGGGTCACTTGTTGAATGCTCGTGAAGTCAACACCTGGTACAACCCCCCCCCCCACACACACACACAAAAAGTGTATATAAGGAATTTACCTGAACATAATGTCTCCATCAGCCACTGGCATTCCACGGATCTTTCCCCAAGTAATAACAGGTTTCTAAATAGGCGTTGGATCTCTCCCCTTACCCCACCCCCATCCTCACTCTTTCCCTGCCCCATATCTTCCTCTCTCCAACTCTGAAAATTTGGCCAAAGTAAAGGGTGGTTGCTGTAAATCATGAAAGAATGGTGAAAGGAGCTCAAGTACTCCCATATCATGTAGTTTTAAAGAGACATTGTATCAAATGTGTAGCCAGGACACTGCCTGCTTTCAGCACTGCAGAGACATGGAGCAAGGAGCCAGGAGGCAGATCTGTCTTGTCCAGAAAACTTTTCAACATCCTGCATTTTCCTGCCTTCTTGACCTGCTCAGAAACCTAGAGTGACCTTAATGACAATGAATGAGCATCACAGATAGGTATCAAGTGTCACTCCTGCATATGGATTGACAGGGCATGGCCCCTGTAACTGTAAGGGAAAGCAGCAGAAGAATCCTGAGGCCAGAACAGCCATCCTGGTCCAAAGACATGACAATTCTATAGGAAAGAGCCTCTTCCAAACTGGGGCTGGCAGAGAGAAATGATCACAACCACTGCCATGGCAGCCATCCCAGGAGGAGGGCCCTGCCATTGTCTGGACACCCACCCCCAAGGGAAAACTGCCACCTGCCAGGTGTCAACATTACTGTTATCACCAAGGCCTCCTGTGGCCTTGGTGGTGGAGAGAATGGCTATCAGCTGCTCCTGCTCTGCAGCCACAGGGGCCTTGATGCATGCAGAGAGCTGAGGGCTCCACACATGGAGCTGTCAGTTGTCAGGTGGCTGCTGGAGAAGGGGCAACCAGCTCACATTCTGAGCTTCAGGGAACAACTGAGAATCTTCCAGAAAAGGAAGAAGCTTAGCAAACCTACCCTCATGAAATAGAAAAGAATTTGTTAACATGGATCCATTTTACCATGGTCCCTAAGGGGACAGGCTACAGAAGTTACCTTGTTCATGCAGTCGGGCTGTCCATAGACTCTGTATTCTCTGCATTCCTCAGAAGCTTGTAAATGGTAGGTGGGTCCACTGATGGATGCTCCCTATGACCATCTAATTGATCTGAACCTAATTATCATTTAGACACTAGTAGGCCTGATGCCAATGGAATAAACTAACAGGACACTTGAAAGCTATTATAATGAAGGCCCTCTTTGCTGAATCCAGGCTGCACAGCATCGCCCCTGCAGAGCTAGAGGTCACAGTGTGTCCTCAGAAGCACCATGTGTTAGTCTATTTTCTGTTTCTATAAGGGAATACCTGAGACTGGATGACTTATTAAAGAAAAAGACCTATTTTCTCATGTTCTGGAGGCTGGAAGCCCAGGACTGAGCAGCTGTATCTGCTGAGGTCCTCATGCTGACCCCACTTGTGGCAGAGAGCAAGAAGATGATCAGGTGCTTGAAATAGAGGCACAGAATTACTTAAAGACATAATTTTTAATCAAAACAAAAAAGAGGGGAGGATTTTGCAAAATATGCAAACACAGGTTAATTAAAGAGAGGAGAGTGCTGAACTTTTCTGTTGGCTTGCCCACTCCCTGAGAAAGGTGTAAAAACACCCACAAGGGTCCCCGGCACCTGAACAATGATGGGTACTGCCTGCCCTCTGGAGCAGGAAGAGCAGGCTGGGTCAAGAAAACCCAGGATGCACTTCAAGCTTGTGGTCCACTGGCTGACTTTCCTGATGTTTCCCTAATTGCATAGTAGGTTCCTGGTGCTCCATCAAAACACCAAGATCAGGACTGCCTTACCATGAGTGGCATTTTCTCATCTCCACTAGGACAATCCCACGGGTGTCTCATCACCACTTCAGGAAAAGCAAGCAAAATCTCAGTTAGGGAAGCCATGCTTCCCTTGCTTAGGTCAGGATGATTGGGTGGGTGAAAGGGGCGGTGCCTTCATCCACCACTCACCCCATCTTCTTC
Organism: Callospermophilus lateralis; assembly: GCF_048772815.1. Classification (NCBI taxonomy): domain Eukaryota; kingdom Metazoa; phylum Chordata; class Mammalia; order Rodentia; family Sciuridae; genus Callospermophilus; species Callospermophilus lateralis. The sequence continues at coordinate 85,183,522 of NC_135318.1, forward strand.
TATCCACAAGCTTAGAAAAGTAAAATGTTGCACCTCCTTTTAATAACACCACTGCATATTTCTATTCTTGTAGCATGGCCCACCATGGGTAGCCAGAAAAGCCAATATCTATGTTCCAAATATATATATATTTTTTGAATTGCTTCAACAACAGTTTATTTTCATAACACAGTAAAACAATACCAAAAGAACTGGAATTCTGATGCTTGATATCCTGTCTCTAACCTGTGTTCTGTGAGGCCCAAAGATGAAGAAATTACAGTATGGAGAACAAGCTGAGCCCTAATTTCCTTGTGAATTCACCTTCCAAACCCTGCTTCTTAAGGACTTTCAACTCTTCTCCTTGACCCGGCCACATCCCTTCTCCAAGCAGGACCTGCTGTCTTAAGAGAGAATTGTCTCCACTATCTACACACCTGGTACAGTGATATGCCTGCAGACCATGGGAAAGCCCCAATTCTAGACCCAAAACCAAGCACCATAGTGCCTTGGCCACAGTGAGCAATCAGGGACAAGCATACAAGACACATGCCTTGACCACATCTCTGATCAGCCCAGTAGGAAAAGATGTTTTTTCTGTGCCTCAGCTTCTCAGATGTGAATTTCCATAGCTGGAACTCTTCATCCCACCCCCCCTCTTGAAGGATGACCATCAGGAAATGAGGCAGACACAGAAGAAAGGAGCAAATGTAGGGTTCATGCTGAGGGGCATTGGATCCTGGACCCAACTAGTATAACTCTGTTTCCTGTGACAGCAGGAGTGGTCTCAGTCACTGCACCAGGTGAGTCCTAACAGAAACATGCTGCCTCCCCATACACCCCATCTCCACCTCCTTCACAGTTCCCCACTCATGTGCCTGTCCCAGACCATCCTTCTCCTTTCCCATATGGTGTGTTCTCTGCCATTCTCCAAATCAAATACTGGTGTTCCCTGGGTCTTCTGAGTGGGCAGTAGACCCTTCCCTTGGGGGTGAGGCTGCCAGTCACCTTCCCATCTTCATCCCAACAACCACAGACTAGTCAGAGAACCATGCACACAGGAGCCTTCATGCAACCCTCTTTATGGTCTTTGATTCCTCCAGGCCCTTGGCTGTCTGAAGAATGCCCTCCTCCCTTAACTGGGCTGCTGCCTTGTTCTCTGCTTTCCCAACCCTCCATCACTTCCTCATTGGTGGGTTGTGCTGTGCACTCTTTGTTAATACCTGTGATGGAATGCTTAGTGTCCTGCCCAGGGCAACCAGAGAGAAAGGACAGCTCTGCTTTTGTGTCTTCTGACTCCTTGTTGTGACATCAAGAGCCTCCTTGTGACCTCCAAGCTTTCGAGAACCTTCTGGGTTGAGGGAAACAGGTTCCGTCATCCTTTGTAAAGCGTCTCCTATGGCTGCAAACCTTCGTTTATCACCACTAGTCAAACACATGCAGAGGAGAAGGACAGGCTGCCCAGATAGCCTGCCTGTGGCTCACAGGATGAGGCACACATTCTAATTCAAAAGTAAACCAGTGACACAGAGCAGGCAGTAGAACAGGTACTACCCATCACCTACAACAGGACTAGCCTTCCACTCACCTCTTCCCTAAGGGAAGAGCCCTACCTGGCCTCTCAGAATTCTCAAGAGAGCCACAATACACAGGGTATAAGGTCAGGCAGGACATGCTCTAGCTTGTTCATAGGGAGTCCCTGGGAGGGCACCAGGTGCCCATCCTCTTCTTTCACCAACAGCTTCAGAGATGACACAGCAACAGGATAGAAGGCCCACACACCCTCCTGGTGCAGGTGTCTGCAGAACTTCTGGGATACACAGTGGGGCTTCTCTAGTCCTTGCCCTCCACTTCCCCATCCACACATGGAGGTGACAGTGGCATCCATCACACTGTGAGAAATTAGTGGGCCCATGGTACACTACACCACAACCCTTCTCTCTGACTGTATCACCACAACCCTATTCTGTGCCTGCATCTGATTGCTTACCTGCTGCTGGGCCCACTAACCTGTGTTCTCTCTGTTCTCTGCTTTGTCTCTACCTATGGGCACAGTCCTTGTCTCAGAAATCATTCTCCATAAATGTCTTATGAGTGAATGAACATCAAAATGCAAACCCCCATGAGCCTACATTGATGTAAATAAATTATGGAGTAGACAAATGGGGGTCAGCAGAGAAATTTTCTATTAAAAGAGATATTTTATCTAAATAAAGTATCCTCAAGTCAGAAGGCAGAAGAAAATTCCCCCTCCTTCACAGGGGTGGGGGTGGGGGCTGTGGTATGGAAAGAAAGAGAAAACAGAGACACTGTGGTGGAGAAACCTGAGAAACACACCATCCAGGTAAGAAATGTCAGCACCACCATGCTAAGCTGCCCCCAGAGTACAGGCCTTTATGTGGTGAGATGTATTGACCATGTCATTTTATCCCAAAACCGCAGCCCCCAACACATCATGAAGAGAACATCAGAGGAGCCCAGGTCAATAACCCTCACAACTGCCAAAGTTATCAAAAATATGTGAGGACTGAGGATGTGTCACAGCCATATGGACCTCAAGAGACATGATAAGAAATGTGCCTTGATAAAACCCTGGAACCAGACAGAACATTAGGTAAAAGCAGAAATCTGAATAGAGAATGGACCTTAGTATAATAACAGTGTTTAGTGCTAGTTGATTAGCTGTGACAAATGGCATACTAATGCATGATGATATTGTAGTAGTCCCCTTGTCAATCATGGATATTCTCTGAGTCTCTCAGATGACATGGGGTCCATATATGCTGTTTATCTGAGGAATATCTCTCTGTGATCACATTTAATTTATAAATTAGGCACAGTAAGAGAAAAGCAATAACTTACCATGAATATTAGAAACCTTCAAACAGAATACTTTTTTCTTACTAAGTTTAGAGTGTTTACCTTTTCACATAGAGAAAATGCTTTGCAACTTCTCTATATTGTATTATTCAGGTGAATCAATCTTTAAAGTCCTATTTTATGCAAAGTTCTTGGTTTCACATATGTTGTGGATGTGAGGGCCGGATGATAAAAGGATAGAAAAGAAAGAAGAAAAAAAATAATCTTAGAGATCTATTTCTTTCCTGCTTCTCTTCTCATCCAGTTGGTGGAGTTGTCTGTTATAAGCTGGTGTCTTTGCCCTCAGGATATTGTAAGTAACCAGGGTGAGATGAAAGAAAGCACTTTACAACTTCATTGTGGAACTTGCGAGCATCACTGCACTTTGAATTTGGAGCCATGATTAGATAAAGTAAGAGTTACTTAAACACAAGTGCTGTGCTATAACCATGGTTTATCTGATAACTCAGACAGCTGATTAATGGGTGGGTAGCTATACAGTATAGACACACTGGACAGAGGAATGATTCATGTCTTGAGGAGATGAAGCAACACATTACAAGATTCCATCACACTACTCAGAATGGCATGTAGTTTAAAACTCATGAACTATTTATTTTCATACATTTGTAATTAATATTTTCAGCCCATGGATAAATGGAAGCATGTCTTAGGTTAAGGAGAACCACTCCAATGGGAGAAACTTAACTTTCTATGCAAGAACCATCTACTCACATGCTATAGCTAGAAAGTGCCTGAGGTCAAAATATTCCCCACTGACCTTTGGTAATTCTTAACTCCTCTCTGTACCTGGAGTTATAAAGTTAGAGAATCTCACTGATTTTCTTAAGGGGTTTTAAGATGAATTCTTGTGGGTTGTCATCCTATGGCCTACACAAGAGTCTGAGAAATTTTGTCTAAAATAGCCAGATAGTAAATATTTCAGATTTTGATAGACATAAGCTCTCCATCACAACTGCCCAGCACTGCTCTTGCAGAATGAACACTGTCATGGAGGATGCAAAACTTGGTTCCAGTAAAACTTAATCTCCAGAGACAGAATGATGACTTATTTTCAGCCTACAGGTTATAACACTTCTGTCCCTGATTCTAGACTAGTGGTTCTCAATGTTGACTTTTTTAAGTGTCAAAGCTCCTTTGAAACAATGTTATTTAATTTATCTTGAGAATGGTATAGCCATAAAAATTTTTAAAACTTCCCCAGGAGGATTTCACTGTGCATTGAGGGTTGACTCTTATTATCCATAAGAAAGGATCCAAGGGGATTCTATTAATTGGATGTTAGATAAGTAACTGAAGATTAGCTAAGAAAAATTTTTTTGTGGTTGAAGTGAAAATAGAAGTGGGACACATAGTTTCCTAAAAATAGAGTACCATCTTTCCACATGTCCTCCATTACTAGTCACAAGAAGCAACTAATTCTGACAGCCAAAAAATAAGGTCTGTATTCTCTAGTGCCAGTTGTGTAAGTCCCTGATGGAGACAACATCCTGTAGAATGTGTGCTGCCTCTGAATATTGGGTGTGAATTCTCCAGGACTTGTGCTTACACTTCTCCTAGGTAACAATGCATTTACTGCCCTTCAGGACCCACAATCATTCAATTTTGATCTGCTGTTCCTGCAAAGTGCATTTTGTGGTCTTCCCTTATTTAGTCTTTCCTTCTTGATGACTCTGTTTTTTTCACATTTTTAAAATTACATTTTCCAGACACTCTTCTCCTATCATCTATAACACAGTTTTGACCAAACAGATACAAACTAATGTTGCCTGAGAGGCTTACCCCAAAAACTGTCTACAGAATGAGCACAGCATAGGACATTGTTTTTTTTTCCTTTGCTGTCTCCCCTAACATTGGGGAGGAGGATGGAATGTGGATCTGCCATCATGCCACTGAGGAAACAAGCCATGGGGTAAGCTCATGGTAGGATCAGCAACAATAGCATGAACTATGGTGACAGTAAGGAAAGCTGAGGGATCCTGAATTCCTCCTGGCATTGTGGGATCATCAGACCCCCCCTGACATCTTGTACCTCTAATGGACTTTTTTACATTCTTAACTGTTGGTCATTCTGTTTGGCAGACTTCCTTCTTCTCTGAGTTGGATGTGATCTTCATGATAGCCTGACAATCCTCTTATGATTCAGTGGGTTCTAGGGGGTGGCCTTTCTCTTTACAGATTTCTTGCAGCCTCTGCCAGTGTCTAGAAAATGCCAGCAGAAAATGTGTCTGACATTAAACTATCCACATATGGTGTGGCATCAGAGGGTATGGCAGAAAGGTGTGGCTCCATAGCAGTGTAAGCTGGGCCAAAGTCCCTACTGACACTGAGCTTTTTAGAGGACCCTCTTTGGCCCATGAGGCTTTGTCCCCCTACTCACTCAGAACTATGGCTTTAGTTTTGAAGATGCTGCTTCAAATTCTCATTGAGTTTTGATCATTAGAATGCTATTTCTTTACCCATGTCTGACAAGAAGGAGGTTAATTGAAGATCAAGATGATGACATCATCGTCCATGAATCTTATATTGGATATTTCCAGAAAATTGTGCCTCAGAAAAATTTGCAAAAAAAAAAATTGAATGTATTTTCTATGCCCCAAAATAATTATATTTGAGAATCTGAAGGATTCTGATTCTACTAGAGATATATTAGCCCAGATATGCCCCAAAGATTGGATGGCCATCCCAACCTAACTGGCCTAGTGCTAAGTGAATAATTTTATAATATCTAAGTCATTACCATTCTGTATGTGCCCAAAAGAAAAATGAGGGTCATTTCTCAGGGGCTCTAAAACAGCTTCCATGATTTATTTCCAGATGTGAAGATATATTTTGTCCTCACAGAAACCAAGGAGCTAGATAGGAGCTAAGCACCCAGGAAAAGCAAAGTTACCAATTCTCCTGTATTCTCCCCTTCTCCTTCTAGAAGGCAGGTAGCCTGTAAGATGCTCAAAACCCTTCTCTCTGAAATTGGAGTCCTCAAGTAACTTGACCTGCTGCAGGGTAGGTTTGAACAAGTGACCAATTTCTACAACCCAGAACATGGTAGGATAGAGGAGACGTCACAGACAAGATTACATTACAGAAGGACAAGAACTTCTGACTTGCCTTCCCTGGTTCATTCTCTCTCTCTGCTGGAGGGCACCCAAGTACCCATGCTCCTTCAGCAGCTGCAGGAGTGAGGCAGCCCTGACTCCTGCCCATTGGCAACTCCCCCAGTCCATGAGGCCAGGCCTTTGCCAGGCTGCACTCAGTATCTTGACCCACAGAGATTGTGAGGTAAGAAACATTATCTGCTTTAAACTGTTAGGTTTTGGAGAAGATTATCATAATGTAATAGATACTTAATATAAAGGGGAAGGTGACCTCACACTTCAATTCAAACTATTCTCTGTCAGTTTCAGAGGAATGAATTAGATAAATATGTGTCAACTCCCAAAATCAATATTAATATCATCTTTTAATAAACAAGAAAAAAATAAAATTGTATTCTATGCTTTTATGTCAAAATGTGCCCAAGTAATATCTATACATAAAATGAACTAGTAAAAATAAAAACAATTAAAAAAAGGAAACTCAAGAGTTGAGATAGAAATACATTCACCAGGCTAATGCTTCTTTTGCTCCAGATGCTGAAAATATAAGATCTTTCAGGATGTGTCACTTGGCCATTGTATCCTTGAGAGAAAATGACAGTTATAAAAATCTCTTGTGAAACTTCCCTAACAGCATATGATTCTTGGGTTACTATATGGTGGCATCATCAAAATAGGCCTCCCAATTGTGACAAATGGAACAGCACATTTGTGCCAATGAGAAGCACTTAGCAGTTGGCATGCACACCAGACAAGGGTGGAGGAGTGATGAAAAGTGCCTTTGATTTCATTGGCGTTTTTCAGCAACTCCTAGGATTGCTGTCATTTCCATTGACCTGAACTATTTTACTACTCATGTGCAGGAGAACAGACCTCCTGAAATGCCCTCCAATAGTACTGCTTCCAATTTCTGAGAGCATTTAATCCAGACCAAAGCCTTAGCACCCTTAACACTCCCCAAAAGTATTTAGGACAACCCCAAGTCCATTTAATCTTTTTTCAAATATATCCATATTGAGATGCATGGGGATGTCCTCCGTGTGCTTCTCCCAAATCTTTTTTATAACAGAGATCAAACAGTCATCAGGCTTTTATGATCTTTCTACTCCAATTCTTGTATCTTAATAAATGAGAAGTTCTCTTAATGCTTTTTTGAGTGTATATTTATTTAGCCATGCTACAAGTGTTTGGTGACACATGTTTTCATCATTTAAGCCAATCTCCAAAGAAACATGTGAGGGAAAGAAAACCCCCACAGTAACCCAAGACTGTCACAACCACTGAGAACTCATAGGCAGCAATTCTCACAACAACTGTGAATTTCAAGATGCTTCCCCTCTGATTCTATTTCTTTCATTCCTATTATATAAAAGATGCCTGGAAAGGTTTTTTTGTTTTGTTTTGTTTAGTTTTGTATTGTTTTTTAAGGGATAACCTATTATAATGTATGGAGAGTAAATAATTCTCAAACTTCAGTGCTTCCATAATAAATGGCAACCAGGCATTTCCTTATATTTCTCATTCTACCAGTTTTTTGTTTGATGGCATTAGAATTAGTACCCCTCGTTTCCTATGGCCTTCCAGGCCCCACCCAACTGCATTAAGCCCTGGTAGAAGCATCACCAGAAACAAAAGTTTGACCAGACCAGCCCATTGGGTTTTTCCTAGAATTAAATCCAATATGGAGCATCTCAAAAGCCAAATTTGGCAGAGTTGATTTTTCCAGCAAGTGTTTTCCCCAGAACTACCATATACATTGTTCATCTTGGGGTTCTCTGATGTTTTTTTAATACTATCAACTTCCCATATAATTCCCATCATTGACAGATAGTCTGACCTTGGCAGATGTGCCCTACAAGTACTGATAAAAGTTGTCACTCCAAGCATAGCTCCACTCTGATCCCACCAAGCCCATGTGTAAACCCTACACTCAAAAATCATTCACTGGAAACAATGCCTCCAGGAAAGGGAGCTGCTGGATGGTTCCAGCAACTGGGGGAATGTGATCCACTTGTGCTATTGCAGTATCCTTCTGGCTGCTGCAAGAAAAATGGGCTGGAGTAGAATAAGACACCCCAGGAAAAGGCTTCTGAAATAATCGAGAAGAAAATGTGGCATTGTCCAGAAGGAGCACAGTTGAAATAGAGCAAAATAGTCAGATTTTTGGTGTGTTAGGGAGGATTGATAAGACAGAAGTTGGGGTGGGAAGGAGAAAGAGGTTCAGGGAGACCAAGAGCCTTTGGCCAGTGATATTGGAAAAATGGAGTTAGATATCCTGAGATGAAGAAATGTTTGGATAAAACAGATTTAGTGGGTAACTTATTGGCTTGTCTTAGACATGTGGTTGATGTGCTGTTCACCAGGCAGTGGCAGATGTTATATAGTTGGAAGTGGGAGTTCTTATTTCAGTAAGGGATGTGGGCTACAAAGGAACACTGAAGAGCCACCTGGCATTTGAAGCCCTGAGACAGAAATCAATAACCTAGAGGTAAGTGTCAATGCAAAGGAGATGCAGGAATTGATGAAAGAGGGATTCGAAAATTTAGACTGAGGAAAAGTGAGATTAGTGACAGAGGAAGTAAGTAGCTGGGGGATAGAAGGGGAACTGAAAATGACCGGTGTCACAGAAGTCTAGTTTATTGAAGAAAGAGAGCCTCCTTTGCTCTGAATTCTGCTCAGAAGTCAGGTGACAGGAAGTGGGCAGTGAGACAGCCACATAGCCATCCAAAAGAGCCATTGTGGCTGTTCTTGTTTAGGACTTATGGTTTCCTGGAGAGAAGTGTGCAGACAGACAGGTTGAAGCCCATCTTTTAGTCTCCATCACTGAGAAAAATGCACCTGCTTGCCTACTCTGCCTCTGTCCCAGGGCATTCTAAAATATGATGATTAAACAGAAGAGCAGCCAATGTAGCTTCTTCCTAAGAACACAAAGAATGCTGGGAACTGAGGCTGGCCTGGGTGTCAGTTTCTCCCAAAGCTCTTGGTTACAAGAAAAAAAGACCAAATTGATTCCTGAAAAATAGTAATTAAAAAAAATAGTTTGACTCTCAGGGGATGTACCATAATCACAATGCACTGAATTACTTGAGTCTTCAGGGAGAGTGAAAAGTGGACCTGTGCCTACTACAGGCAAGTAATGAAGGGCATTCACCATAGGACACAGCTCAAGTGCAAGCACATTGCATGCACACATGCAAATACATGCACACGTGTCCATGCTCGTACACACGGATAGTGTTTGGAGATAATGAGTTTTAATGTGCACTGAAGCATTTCTTTGCTGGGGCTGAAGACCTAGGAGTAGAGTTTCTGGGAGGTGATGAAAGTCTAGAAAGGATGTGATTGACTTCATCAGGAACTGCCAGGTGCCCCACCACCACCACTCCACATTCCCATTAGCAACACCTGCAGCTTCCTTGGGAGCACTGGCTATTGCCAGAATTATAAAAATATTAGCCATTTAATAATTATGATGTGTAATATCATTATAAAATTATTTTCTACTTCTCTAGTGACCCCTGGTGTTTGCCATCTTTTAATATGCTTATGTGCCATCAGGAATCAGAGGATCTTCTTTGGTGAAATGTCTATTTAAATATTTTTCCACTTTCAAATTGGTTTATTTTTTCATTGTTGAGTTGAAATATACTTATATATTTTCAATTCAAGTCCCTTATCAGATATATGTGTTGTGAATACTTTGTCCAAGTCAGTATTACCCGGTCATTCTTTAAATTGTGCCTTTGGAAAAACAAAAGTGTTTAAATTTAATAAAGTTCCATTTATATATTTTTTATGATTCAGTGGGATATATAAGAAGTCTCTGCCTAGCCAATGTCAAAAAGAAAAACTTTTTTTCTTATTTTTTCTAGAAGTTGTGTAGTTCTGCATTTTACATTTAGAGCAATGATCCTTCTGGGTTTTATATGATATAAGCTAATAGTTGAAGTACATTTTAGTGTACATTTTTTCAAAATCTGTTTTTTGAAAAAGACATACTTTACATTTTGAAGTGCCCTTGCAACTTTGACAGAAATCAGTGTACCATACATTTGCAAGCCATTTCTGAAATCCATTTCATTCTGTTGACTGACAGCTGCAGTATTCCTCAAATACCACTTTTTCTTGATTGTCCCAGCTACATAGAAAGTCTCGGGGTCAGACAGTCTAAGTGCTCCACTTTGTTCTTCTTTTAAAAATCATTTAGGCTACTCTATTTTTATTTTCCTTGCCTTTGAATATAAGTTTTAGATTCACATTGTCAATTTATTTATTTATTTATTTTGAGAGAGAGAGAGAGAGAGAGAGAGAGAGAGAGAGAGAGTTTTTAATATTTATTTTTGTAGTTTTTGGCGGACACAACATTTTTGTTTGTATGTGGTGCTGAGGATTGAACCCGGGTCACACACATGCCAGGCGAGTGTGGTACTGCTTAAGCCACATCCACAGCCCTGTCAATTTCTTATAAAAAAAAAAAAACTTTGTCAGTGTGTTTGTGGTGGTGGCATTGAGCCTGCGGATTATTTGGGAGGGCATTGACAGCTCTTCCAACTGTGAGCATGGTATATGACTGCCATGATTTTAAAGGGATTTTTTAATCAATATTTTGTAATTTTCAAATTGAAGAACCTGTTCATCTATTCTAGATTTAAACCTAAGAATTCCATGATCCTTTGCTATTTTGAAAGGGGTTGCTGAATTGCAATTGCCCATGTTGTTTGCTAGAATGAAGAGCATACACTCCATTATTTTACAGTGAACACATGTACCAGGAGAGAGTTAAATGCATTCACAAGTTAGTAGCTTTTGGAGATTCTTTTGTATTTTTTATGTGCTGTTTGTCAACAGTTGTCCCCTTCCCACTTTTCTAAGCTGTCTAGTTCTCTCTCACACTATTGTCTTCTCTGGTGCCATGAGGGTGAGTCATCCTGTTTTGATCAGAATTGTAGCGCGAGGCAGACCCAATAGTTCAGTGTTGGCCATCAGTTATTCGGGGTGTCTTTTCAAGACCAAAGCATTTGTATTTTTAGGTTATGCAAGTTTTTACTTCAAGACTGTGTTTTTATCTGTTATTGTTAGATAAATGGTTCCTATTATGGCTGACTGTTGAAATAACACTGTATTTCAGGGTATGGACAACTTGGGCAGGACATGTTACAATTCCATTAATTAATTACATATAGTAATATACCAACAATATGATTCTATATCAATATTAGTGATATGTCATTAAAAGTAATACACCAATATTAATGATTCTCTTGTTTGCTATGTCATGAAGATCTTGTCTCTGTGTTCACAAGGAGAATTGAGGTTTGACTTAGTTTTATCTTGCTGATTGTTAAAAAAGATTAGCATCCTGCCATTTTTGAATGGAATGTTAATAAATATTAAGTACACTTAAGTGGATGAGGTATCCAAATCACCCAGGGCTCCTAAATTGTTATCCAATTTCTAGTGGATTTTCTATTCATTACTGGAAAAAGAGTGTCAGCTAAGCATTTGAATATTTGACATTCCTGTTGTTACTCTCTTTTCATTTCTATTACTTATCTTTACTGTTTTGGAAGTCAGTTTTTAAGGGTACATTAATTTCAGCTATTTAAGCCTTCCTGGCAAATTGACTCCTTACCATCATTTAATGTCACTCTACCCCTGGAAGTAGTCCTTCTTCAGAAATTGACTTTGTCTGATTTGACACCGTTGCTTTAGCTTTCATTTTCCCAATATTTTCATTGTACATATATTTTTTGGCTTTGACCTTCAGTCAATCGAACACTGTGTATTTGAAGTGCCTTTTTTTGGGTAGATAACATATGATTACTTTTAATCCAATATGAAAATACACACTTTGTGTGTTTAGATCATTTACATTTATTGTAATTACCACGGTTTGCTATAGATTTTCCCTCTTGCAATATGCATTCTATTACTTAGAGTGATTAAAATTAAGAGCCTCTAGCCATTATCCTGAGTCTCCAGGTAAGCTCTTTCTAGTATTTTATTCCTTTTACTTGAAGAACTTAGCATTTAATTTAAAGTTAGCATTTAATGTAATACAGATATGCTGATAATTCAAAAGGTTTATTTTCTCTTAAAACCTCATTATTTTGTTCCTGTTTCAAAAGACAGTTTATCTGCATCTAGAATTAGGGACTTGACAGCTTTTCCCCTCACTCCCTCCCTCCAAAACATCTTAAAGAAGCCACACCCCTGTTTTTTGGTTTGTCTAGTTTCTGAGGAAAAGCCAGCTGTAATATTAGTTCTGTTTCTTAGGTCATCTGGCTTCTCTTCTGTTTTCTTTGGGTTTTAGGACACTTAAATATGGTTTCCTTAGATGATGTGCTACCTGCCTCCTTTTCCTACTCATGTTCCTGTGTAGTTTCTATTTACCAACCTGCACTTCACTGTTCTTCCAATGCTGTTTTAGTCTATGATGAATCTACTGAAGGCATTCTTCATCTGTTACACTTCCTAGAACATCTTTCATTATTTCCAAATTATGTTGAAATTTTCTTTGTGTGTTTGAGCATGTTGCCCACCTTTACTATTATTATCATTAACACATTAATCATATTATTTTTAATTTTTAAGTAATTCCATCACCCAGGTAAACACTGAGTCTGATTTTTGATGGGATTCTCTCTCTAGAATGTGTTGTTTTTGATCATTTTTATTTTTTCCTATGTCTCATCATTTTTGTTTGAAAGCTGGACTATGTGTGACACAAGGACTGAGGGAGGTGTGTCATCTAAACACTTGGAGGAGCTTCTGTTGCTAGGGTCAGGTGCGTTAGCTTAGTCAGGGTGGAGCCATTTCTGGATTTTCTGGTGCTGTGCTCATCACTGGCTTCAGGTTATTATGATATTGGCTATATGCCAAGTGTGGGTGTTGGTTATAGTGTCTTCACCCCATGCTTTAGGCAACCCCTGGGCCTCTGAAGCCCAGAAAGTTTCTCATCTCCAACAGCAGGGGAAACTAACTACACTTATTTGTTATGCCTGGTGGTTAAGGGTGGGAGGGTTCTTTTACTCTTCTGCAACCTCAGGTTTAGACATTTCCTTTGTCCTCACATCTCAAAGTGGGGTATCCTCTGTCCTTTGTTCCCTCTCTTGGTGTTATGTAAACTTCTAAAATTCAGACATTTTGTGCATAATCCTAATGATGTAGCATTTGGAGTTGAAGCCTTTGAGAGGACTTATATTGTGATGAGGTCAGAAGGATGATACTGGTGTATTTCTAAGAGAAGAAACCAGAACTCCCTCTGCATTCACCATGTGAGAACACAGTTGAGAAGGTGGTCACCTGTAAGACAAAAAGATTGTCCTCACCAGAAACTGATTATTTGGAACCTCATTATTACACTTCCCATCTTCTGAAATGTTAGAAGTGTTTTTTTTAATAAAGGCACCTGTCTATGGTATTTTCTTCTAGAATATGGAACTGTCTAATACACTCAATGTTAGAGATGGCTAATGCTTTTGTACAGGATGATTCTTTTCTCAGATACTTTCTCAAACATACATGGTTGTGTTGATGACAGTTCAATTCCACTTCCCAGGATCCTCTCATTTTTTACTTATTCGTTTACTTTTGTTCTTTAGGAGAGAAGGAGATGAATGGGTATTTTCTCATGGTTGGTTTGAGAACTGACAGTGAAAGTGGAGAAGGAGTCCTTAACCTCCTAAGCCCCTGTGTCCTCTTCAGTTAATGGCTCCATCTATGGGACTATTTTGAGTATTAACTCAGGTAAATGCCCACAAAGCATTTAACATATTTCCTAGCACATGAAGTACTAACTTATTAAGTACTCAATGAAAATCTATTACATTATGCAGATTTTAATATAGTTCATACACTTCTAATCTCTTCATTTTTCCCATAATTCAGTGGCATTTCAAAATTATTTTAGTGCTTGTTCAAGGCAAGGAGTACCAAGGTTTTGGTTTTTAACAAGCTTTTAATACAGAGAAGGTCATTATTTATGAGAACATGTTCCTCAAAGTGGAAAATAATACAACACTTGTGTAAATCTAATTTAATCCTCATAAAGAGGCAGAGGTGTATCTGTTTATTAGTCAATGTGGCATAACCACTGTGATGACTAAGCTTGTTCATTTTAATGCTTCAAAATTATAATGAATTATTAACTGGTGGTATGACTACATTTTAAAGTGGGCATTGAAGTGAGATTTTTAAAATACATTTATGCGTTAAGTATAAATACATTATTATTATTAAAGTTGAAATTTTCAAAGAATGTCAGGTTTTGTGCCAGATCTGAGTTCTTGCCTAATATTTCCAGAGATGTTGATGTAAATTTTGAATAACCAGATATTATGCTTTACAGGCTTCCTCTAAACCTGGAATAACTTTTTTTTCATCTGTGATAATCATGCAACCATTTCCAGTAAGGTAAGACCCTTGGATTCTCTTCCAGTATGGACAAATAATAGTGACCTTTCTACCAATCCTGAGCCTCAGAGGAGCTCAGTAGGGCCTAAAGTCCTGACTACCCTCCAGCACCATAGCTTAAGGAAGTTGATTCCAGATCACCATGACACCCTCTGCAGCTTGTGAGTGTGTCTGGGAGCTTAGCTTCTATGAATTCAATCTACACACACATACACACACACACACACATAAACATACATTTTGACAAATGCTATCATATTCAATTTCTCAAATATCTCTGAGGCTTGTATCCCAAGAAATTCTCCAGAAAGAGAACATATTTTTACACTATTTTTACCCTCCATTCCAAAGGCCAGACATTGATACCATCCCATCAGCTTATGACATTCAAAAATAAATATTCATATGCCCTTCTGGTAGGGTCATAAATTAGCTTAATTTTTGAAGAACATTTGACAATATCAAGACTTTCACGTACACAGTAATCCACTTTTAGGAATACATCCAATTTACATTTTTCAAAAGCAACCAAAATTTTATGCACAAGAATATTTATTGCTGCATTATTCTAGGGAAAATGCAATCAGGCAGATGTTTGCATGAAGTAACATCAGCTGTTCAGTAGAAATGGGAACCATTTGCTATGTAGTAGCTTCAGCCTATTTACTTATTAAACAGATCTTTATTGAAGACCTATTTGAGTCAGGAGCAGTCTGGTGATAGCCAGATATATTACACTGGAAAGGAAATATTTGATCCTGCTCTAAGTGAAAAGACTAGGCCATTAGAAAAGAACTAGACACAGTAATTTCAGACAGAGGTACATCTACACAGGACATCAAAGAGCAATGCTATAGAAGGTGACTCAGTGGACACTCGAGACAGGGGACCTGCCTATGGAGTGGGGGGCATCCAGAACCTAAGGAAAGAGGTATCAAGTTGCAGATCAGCACAGCCAGTGCAAAGTTCCCAAGGAAGGAGCCAGTGGGTGAAACAAAAAGCTGGGAGCTACTATAGGGTTGAGAGCAATCATCTCTCAATCTAAACACAGTGGGATGGCTTAAGCTAGTAGTACTGTTTAATCTTGCTCATTATCTCAAAGTAAGCTCATCCTGAGTCCTGGTCTCAGAACAAGTCCCACAAGGTAAATCTGCTCCTCAGAGGCTGTTGTGTGGGGAGTGCCATGCAAGTAAAGGGTAACAGGACAGCTCCTGACATCACCAGTGAGGAGCTCAAGACCCAGAGCAGGCTCCCAGGCTGGTCCCACCAGATCCTGGCTGCAGGTCTATTAAAATCTAACAAGCACAGCAAAGAGGAAGGTGACAAAGTTTACTCCATATTGTTCAAAGGCAAGGGCAAGAGCACCTGACCCGGAACCTTTTCTGTCCTTTAAATTTTCTTCTGGATGTATGTGTCTTAATGTCACTGGTATTGCCAGAAACTTTATAAATTCTGGAAAGATTCATAACTGTTTGTTTACTGGCCTTTCAGTTAAAATCCATTGGGTTTGAGGATAAAATAATAATGATGTTTTTATGCATGAACTTTTGTTTGTATTGCATTACTCTCCTTTTAAAGTACTTCAGTCCTGATTGTGAACTAGTTTCTTCCGAATCTGAAAAGCCCATAAATAAGGAGGTGGCTCTGCAGAAGGGACCTGGAAAAGTGAATCCTCCCTTTTGCTCCCAGACACCTTGCCTATTTCAATCCTGCCCTTTGTTAGCAAATTTTGGCTACAGAATGGATGGCCGCAGGGGCAGAGAGATGATGTCCTGGGAGAGGTGATTGTGGACTCAGAAATAACAGGGCAGAAAAGGTGGGGCAGGGCCAATTTGAGAGAAACTGCAAGGATGAATTCCCAGGGAGGCCCAATGAAGGTCTCATCATGCTCTGCCCCAAAACCTTTAAGACCCTCATCTTGATCAGAGGAAAATGAGTCAAAGCCGATGCCTGATGGTCCTTTCCCAGCCTGGTTTCTCTGATTTCCTTCTCACCTGACCCCATGATGAGCCTAAAACACCTCCACTAAGGACCATAGCATTTGTCCTAATGCCAACTGTGTCCCTTTTCCACCCAAAGAGACACACACTAGAGCTTCACCTCTTTCAGAAGTATCCCAAAATTGAGGCACACCTGGTTTATTCTCTCTCTCACCAGGAAGCTGTTTGCATTTTCTATTTAGTTTTTCCTTAATAATTACTGGCACCTGGAACATCCATGATTGTTGAAATTCTTCTTGTTTGTGTCCTCCACTCTGGGAGGAAAACTTTCCATGGGCAGGAGTTTTGTGTTCACAGTTGTATCTCTAGGGATCAGAGAAGTTCTGGCACTTTGGAGATGCCCCCTCAGTACTGGTGGAGAGAATGAATTAGTGAATGGGTGGAAAGATAGACTCCCTTGAGCTGAGAACAGGCTCTGTGGAGGGGCCACCTATCATACAGCAGGTCAAATTGTGCAGGTCTATGATTTGGAGGCAGCTCAATGACCACCAGTTTTCAATATCTGTATTATCACTTTAATGACACAATTAATTAATACCATGAATCTTCCAGGTGGTGCCCTGGCTGGGATGCAGCTGGGTGAAGGGGACAGCAGGGACAGACTGTGTAAAACCAGTTGAGGCCACTCAGCCTCAGATGAGTTAACACTCAGTTTTACCATAAGGACATGCAGTACCTTAAAATGATGAATCAGAGATGCTGAAAAAGTGGCTCAAGGGCTGTTTTTATCACAGGATGACTGCTTGGACTGCACATGGGAGTTTACCTTTAAATTGTGGCTGGGCATCCCTCAGATTGCCTTCATGGTGAAGGGGTCTCTAGGACTCTGACTCACAGAAGGTATTAGGCTCAGGAGAATAATTGGTTAAAGCAAAATGACACCAACAGTACAAAACAGAGAGAACAGAGCCAGCACAGTGCCACACGGCAGGTCCCGTGTCTCTGTGAGGCAGTGCTGATTGTACTCAGCCTCACAGCAGGGCCAGTGCAACAGTGTCAGTTACTGCCACCAAGGAAGCTCACTGGAGGCTGGTGGCCAGAGTATGCACTGGGGTCAACCTCAGTGGCCTGTACCCTATGGCACTCTGAGCCCCTTCAAATTTCAAGGTAATGCCCCAAGTCACAGTGTTAACACTGGTCACCTGCTGTTGCTCAGAACTGACCAAGTGCTGGACCAGACTTTTCGAGGTTTGGAGGATGAGGCTTTCTGAGTTGAAAATCCCTGCACACACGTACATGGTGCTTAACAGTTTTTAAAAGGTGATAGTGTTATAGTTAAAGCTTCATCTTGGGGTTTCCTACGCTGACTTCGTGACAAATCATGCATAATAGAATCAAGACTTTTTTGAACCACACTGGTGGCAGTTGACCAGAACATAAACCTTTTCCCCTGATTAGCCTCAAATAATTTTGAGAGCACTCCTTATAAGCCTGAAAACTGCAAAAGGGATGTTCAAATGTCTAGCCAGTGCAATCAAGCCAGGATACAGAAGTGGGAGAGTGCAGTCAAGTTGCTGAAAGTCTAACCAATCACAGTTAGCCCAGCCACCCCAGTTACAGAAACAGATTCCCATTACCTTAGTTACAGAAACAATGCCTCATTAGGTAGTTCTGTGTTGTTAAATGTTTCTATAGAAAAAGGAAAACAACATCTTGCCCCAGTCATGACCCTTTTACTTGGCATGGTTGTTTTACAGGATGAAGTCATACAAAAAAATGGAGTCATATTTTCTTCTACTACTGTGGTCCAGGACTGACCAAGGGCTGGACCTGACTTTTCAGGGCTTGGAGGACGAGGCCTCCTTAGCTGAAAGCCCCCTGAACACACATATGTGGTGATTAACAGTTTTTAAAAGGTGTTAGCTACATAAAAGCACCCACATTTCTGAATTCCCTTGACAACCTCAGGCCTACAGCGTTGGCATGTTTGGGGCCTGCACTTCCAAAGGGCAGCCCTCAACCATCCAGGAGCAGCTATCTCCACTCATGTCTATGTCATCTGCTGTGTCCCTGGAGTCCTTGATGTCCCCCTAAGTTCCCCAAGCTTCACCTGTCTGAGTGGTTTGCCTGTGAGGCAGATGAAGGAGGACCACACAGTGAAGGAGGTCCCCACTATGTAAGCAGTGGGGAGAATTCCTGCAGGAGAGTGTGGTGGGAGCTCATTCCTGCCAGGAGGAGGGGAAGGACTCCAGAAAGGTCTTCCTTCAGGTACAGAAACATGTTATCTAGTTCCAAAGCTGGGGTTTTAATTCAGAATCAGAAGGAATAGGAAATGACATTGTTGGAGCCACTGACACTGCCTGCTGAACACAAATGACTACTGTATGTTCACTTCCCAGATGGCTCACATCATACACTATCTTTCTTCCAGTTTGCATCTATATTCTCCCTGATCATAAGGATGCATCGAGCCCTCATCAGTCCAGTTTCAAACAATCAGTGTGTTCACCCAGCCCTGTTTGGAAACACCTAGCATGATAAGAAAAGGATACATGGAGTCACAAAGCTCCCAGTCTGCACAAATAGATGAATGCTCAACAGGAAGCTTCCTAGAGGAGATACCCGGCCATCCCACTGACATTGGGTTTGCTGGTTCAGTTCTAGAATAGATAAGTCAATGAAGTTCTTTGACTCAGTGGAAGGGGGTGTGATAGGCTCAGGTGGTCAGAGTTCCAGAAAAGAAGGTAAGGTCTTATATTTCAAGGCTGGGGAAGCCCAGTGCATGGACTAGTAAGCATACTCAAGGCTGGATATGGACTTTAGTAGGCCAAAAAAGGCTCAGGCCTGATACTACTTGGAAGTGGTAGAACCTTCAGAAAGTGGCGCCTCATCAGGAAAGTTAGGTCACATCAAGTGTGTACTCAAGTGGACCATGGGGACACCTTCTCTCCTTTCTTTTCTCCCAAGCTGCTGTGAGGTGAGTGGTCCCCTCCTCTGTGCATACTTGCCATGATGTGCTGAGCTCCCACAGGTGTAAAGTGGCAGAGTCAAACCATCATGGACTGACACCTCTGAAACCATGAGCTAAATAAAGCTTTCCTGTTTTAAGTTGACTTTCTCAGATATTTTGTTATAGTAGTAAAATGCTAAAATGTAACTATTAAAATCTAAGAATGTTAATAAAACATCTAACATTTTAAATGTTTACATTCAACATATTAATGTTTTTTAGACATAGACATCTAAATATATTGATGATCTCTTTAGATGATTACATGTGAGGTCATAAATGGGTTTCAGCCCTGGTTAAAAGTTTCCTCATCCTGCTTCTTCCCCCCTCCCAGTAATACACTCTGCACTTTGGAGACACCTAGCCAGGACTCATATTTGGACAAACATATGCTATTTCAAAAATGCTGCTTAAAACCAGGCCCTAAGAAAGTTAGTTATTATCAAACTAAACTGCAGCATCTTAACTTAAATGTGATGGGCACAAAGCACTATTTTTTTAATATCTCTCTGTGATTGATTTGCAGGTGAGGAGCATGGCCCTCCTCTTTGCTCCACCCTACAGTGTGGAATAGGAACAAATAACCATCAGATCACTTTCCTTCACACCACCATGGTGTTATTTGACTTCGATTTGCTGTTATTTGACTTTGGCCTCTAGATTCAGTCTCCAAGGTCAAGAAATGGTGAATCATTGATATTAACTGCAGCTGTGAAGCATGTCCCAGGTGCTGCTTCATGTCGGACATGTGGAATTTCTCAAATTTTGACCAAGGCCCAAGTCAGTCACTAAAATCAATATGAAAATGGAAGGAACTTCTTTTCTTTTTTTGTGCATAAAGATGTGACCACACATAAAGTCCCTCTGGGTGAGAACTAAAATGTCAACCATTTCCATCTAATGTTAATGTCACCAGCCAGGACTCTTACTCAATCCCACATTCTGGTTGAATGTGCAAATACAGTGGTAGCTTCTCTGCACCAAGTTTACCTGCCTCAAGAGTCAGCCCCTGGCAAGGAGTCACCACTTCACTCTGGGTGACCCTCTCAAGTACCGTGTGTTTCACTTCCTCTCTGAGATGATACTTAGGGACACACACACCTTTCAATATCAATGAAAGCAAGCTTTTCTAGGATGACACAATAATAAAACTTCCCAGGAAGAAAGTGGAGGTGACCTGCACCTTCCTTGTGATTACTTCACACATTAAACATATCCATTACTGTCTTGGATCCTCAGCTCCTTCTTCCATTCCCAAGGTGACAGCTCAGAAACAGAGAAGATGTTTGGAGACAAGATGTCCAGTCATTGTTAATGGCTTGGCCAATTGCAAGAGACAGGTTTTCCTTTAAAAGATCATCTTCAAGGAATTAAGAAACTCTAAAGGATGTAACTTTAGGAACAGTTCCCTACACATCTTAATTTTTCCTGATCCTGAAGGTTTGCAACCATGGTCCCCCAGGGTCTCTCATGCTGGTTTCTGAAGCCCTGCTCTTTCAAACACTATCAGTTGTTTTAATCTCCATAAACAAAGCTTTTCACATTTTTCTCCATTCTGTGTGACATATCAGAGTCAGGGAAGAAAAGATGGAGGGACCCAGCTTCCCAGAACACTAGTTAAGCTGCACTGGAGGCTTGCAGTTTCAGGAGCTGATGCCTGCTCTGCTGGAAAAGTCAGAAGAGTGTTCAGCACACATGCACACACACTGCTCTGCTCTCTGTTACACTCTCCTTGTGACACTTCCCACAACTCCCCATCTCTGTGCCCCTCTCTCCACTAAGAGCAAACTCCAGCAGCACAGTGGTGGCCAGTGGGCTTGGTGTCTGTGTCATGTCAGCCCAGGCCACTGATGCCTGTTTCCCTGCTAAATGTTCTTCCCTTGAATGTCCAAAGGGTTCATCCTCCCTCTCCTCAGGCACATGCTTGAGATCCCCTGCTGTATTTGTCTCCTTCAAACTCACTGCCTGATCTACTTTTCTGTACATAAATGCATGCTCACTGTCCATCTCCCCTCCTTAGAAGTCTGTATAGAGGAGAGGGGACACAATGTATAACCACCTAGGAACAGCTGAGAGCATAGCCGACCTGGGTGATGCTCTAAGTCATGTGCACACCAGTCACACTAATTTCTTTCAGGAAGCTGATTATTTCAATAAATATAATGGATAGTCTTCCTGGAGCCCTCTGGCCACAGAAACACTGTGGGCTGCCCTCCATTGGTTCATTCATGGAAACAGGTAGGTTAAAAGCCGTGGTCTCTCTCCAGTGAGATTGAAATTCTGATGGAGTACAGGATGCTAATGAGTAAGCAAATCATAAGGGATGTTAGTTACAAGTACCACAAGAATTGAAAGAGAGATGGGGCAGGGGCGTTGAGAGTACAGAAATAGCAGATGGAGACAAACTCCATGGAAAATGTGGCGTGTGAGCAGAAGCTGGCTTCTGTGTAAGAAATGTGTCCATCATACAGAGCACATGGCTGGCTTCAAGACTGGGATGAAAGAGGCCCTCATATGTTCTGGGAAGGCTCTAGAAACCACATGGCTGTTGCAGATGGCTGATGGAGAAAGCAGGTTGAGGAACAGAGGAAGGGAAGGTAGAGGAAAAGAAAGAGGAAGGGTGGGGGACTGAAAAAGGGCATGTAGATTGTCAGATAAAGGGCAAAAGGAGAGAACGGTGGAGGGGCCAGTGGAGGGGTAGGTGGAGGGGCAGAGGAAGAGGCAGTACAAGAGCAGGTGAAGGGGTAGAGGGAGAGCAGGTGGAGGGGCAGGTGAAGAGGCAAGTAGAGTGGCAGATAAAGGGGCAGGTGAAAGGGCAGAGGAAGGGCAGGTGGAGGGGAATGTAAAGGGGCAGAAGAGGAGCAGGTGGAGGGGCAGAAGTGGGGAAGGTGGAGGGCAGGTAGAAGGGAAGAGGAGGGGCTGGTGGAGGGGCAAAAGAAGGGCAGAGGAGGTAAAGGTAGAGGGGCACGTGGAGGGGCAGGTGGAATGGCAGAGGTGGGGCAGGTGGAGGGACAGTTTTAACTCTTTGGAGCAGCACTCTGAGGACAAGGGCAGTGTTGCCTTTCACAGGAAGAGAGTGGGAGGCTTGCTGGGTTTGAGCAAAGGACACCCATGATGGGACCCATCGGGCCCCAAAGGTCCACTCTGTCTGAATATAGGCCTAAGGGGCAGAGGTTTGCCAGGGAGTACAATCATGAGGCTTCTGCATGAACTTTGGGGCAGCTGGCCAGACAAAATGTGGACCCCGTACCTGCTGCTGCCATAACCAATCAGCACAAGCTTCTGGCTGAACAGCAGGGATTTCTTCTCTCAGAGCTGGAGGTCAGAAGTCTTGAGATGGGGTGGATAGGGCTGTGCTCCCTCACCAGATCCTAAGTAGGACCATTCTCTGAGTTTTCCCTGTTTCTGAAGCTGCCTAAGCTCTGCCTCATTGACCCTTCTTCCATCTGAAAAGCAGCAGGGTCTCATCTTCAGATTCCTCTATTTCATCTCATCCCTGCCACCCTATCTCCTCTGTTATCATCATTTCACCCCTTCTCTGGCTCTAGTCTAGCTTCTTCCCTCTTCTGTGGCCTACTATGAGCCCCTGGGTAACACAGGAACCTCTACTCCCATCAGGAATCTTAGTCACATCCTCAAAGTCCCTTTTCTGTGGGAGATAACATGTTCCCAGGTCCCAAGTAAGGTGACAGGTTTGGGGAGGTCATTTGTCAGCCTCATGGGTCAGAATGTGGACAGATTTGAGAGTGAAACCAAAGGATTTACAGACTTGGTGGATGTGGTGTAAAACGAAGCAATGGACCACAGGCAGCCAGGGGGTGACAACTGGAGCAACAGGAAAAATGGAGAAACCATCTTTGCAGAGGCATCAGCAGTGGGAGGAACAAAAGGACCCAGAACCATTTGGGCTGCTGCTGAGGGTGGCCTGGGAAGCTCTGGGAAAAACATGGTCACTGGTGATTTTCTGTGCTGTGGGGCCCCTCTAGCCTGCTCAGGCAGAAGGCTATTGGAACCCAGGGGAGAAACATGTCGCTGTGATATGGGAGGGCTGATGACGTGTCACTGGGGTTTCACAGGATAAAAAAAGCAGATTTTTTGAAGAGCCTCTCACTTGAGTGACCAGGAACTAGAATTTGTGGCAATTTGAACATAAATATCAATGGCATATTGTCCACTCTGACATATTTGTGAGAGATAAGTGTGTATGTACCAGTGTGTGTGTGTGTGTGTGTGTGTGTGTGTGTGTGTGCAAGTTAGGACCTCAACTATAAAAAGCTTATTATAAGAAAAATGATATTTAAAATTATTCCACCAAATATATATTCAGTGCTTATCTTTGAGAGGTAGGATTTTTGGTGATTTATGCTCATTTTCTAAATAATCCATAGCATGCAATATTAAAGGTGTATTCCCTGAGACTAACACATCAGATGGAGATGACTTTACCCAAATAGAAAGAGTCTTACCTGGGCACGAACAATGGTTCCTACTTATCAATTGAATCCTCCCCCAAACAGAATCCATTTTCTTCTTTTAAACTATGGGTCTTCTTTGAAACTAGATCACCTTCTTCCCTTCTCTGTCCTCTCTCATTAAGGTTCAAATAATTTAACATTTGTGTATTAGTTATGATAGGTTTTGCTATAGGTAACAAAACATGGCCACAGTAGTTCAAATAACAAACACTTATATTCTTTATATACTGAGATGCTTAGAAACAGATCATTTTAACATTGGCCCAGGTCTCAATAATGTCTACAGAAAGGCTTTTGATTTTTCATCCCTTTGACTCACAAGCACAAGATGGCTGCTGCAGCTTTTGCCATCATAGCTATTTCAAGGCAAAAAAAAAGGAGAAAGAGAAAAGAGGGTGCAAGTATCAGAAAATCAAATGCCTTTTAAAATGTCATCAGAAGAGTTCTATTTCTGTTTCATTAACTATACTTTGGCCAGTGCAACAAAAATATGATGAAAGACAAGGGTGTTAAATAATACATGCTGTATTATCCAATAACCACTTTCTTCCACCCTGAAAACTCAAGCACTGTGCCTGAACATGGTGAGTAATCCATAAATATCAGGCACTACTACTTTCAGATTTTTAATAACGAGTGACCTTGAAGGAAGTACTGGGTCTTCATATTTAAGATTAGTTGTCTGTGTTGTGTGTTTTACAGCAGCTGGCATGTTTATTTTCCAACCACTCACACCTGACAGGGCAGGTGCTGTTCAATCTTCTCATGTCTCACTTCTCATCAGCAGATGCCATGCCAGTTGAGCCCAGCACTGTGGACAGGCTGGGGACACCTGAGGTCACTGACCAGAAACCAAACCGTCACTGAAGGCTCCTCAAGGTGTCTCCATCATCAGACTAAGTGCACATGAGTATCTGTGCAGACAGATGGCACAATACTACCACCACCTGCAAAGCAGCCAGCATCAGTCTGCAGAGTCATGTGTATGTGCACCACCTGCCCCAGCCACCATCTCTGGCAATTGTGTCAGCCCCCAGTGGCCCCAGACCTCTACCAGAGTAGATGTCCAGAATGGTCATTCAGCCCTGTGGCACCCTCACAGGAAGCCCCCACAACACCATTGCCCCAGGCATCAGTGTTGGTCTGCAGAGCCCCAAATGGCTGTGAGACTCTGCCTGATGCCACCAGCTCACACTTTCACCTCCCCTTGGGTCCCCTTATCTTCACTCTATGGTCACCTGGGGCTGCTCATTGATATCAGCCATGCTCATGTCAAGAGAGGGTCCTACATGTGCCAGGTCTGAACTCCTGAAGGAGCTGTGCCTGGTTGGCCTCCTGGTTGAGGAGAGGGCACACTAGTGGAAAAGACTTGTTTTGGCATTTGATGGGGGCATGGGGGGCACAGGAAGTATGGGTGGCAGCTGCTAGCACACACTGTACTAAAAGCCACAAAGCTGTGATGCTTCTGAGCCATTCACTATTTATGGCAGCTAGACACAGTGGTGATGAAGAGGTAGGTGCTGGAAGATGGGAAGAGGCCCTGAGTCACCTGGGTTGTGACCTTTCCCCAGAGCAAGGAAGAAGGAAGAGAAGCAGGGAGGGCCAAAGACTCATGGGATGCAAGAAATTTCAGGAGGCTGAGGCATGGAGAGCACCTTAATGCAAGGTCTTCGACTTCAGGGCCCCAGGCCTGTGCAGCTGGGGGTGAAGGATTCCTTCTATACTCATCAGCATCCTGCCACCATGGGAAGCTCCTGCTCTCTTTCCCCAGAACAGAGATAGCAGCACTGAGTGGGTGTCACAGAATGACACACAACACCTGATCAGAATGGATGGTGAATGGACCCTGCCCAGTGAACCTGTCAGAAGCTGAACAGTGAACCTGCATGCTCATGTATGCGGACGTGCGTTTGTGTGTGCGCGTGCGCGCACACACACACACACACACACACACACACACACACCTTTCCTCAACCATATCCATCCCATTAAACACAACTCCATCTGTGAGTCACTTGGGTAGAAGTCTGGGATCACCTTTGACTCTGTGCCCCCCTCCCATGTCTGATCACTTGAAACGTGCTGGATCCTCTGTGGACACCAGCCTGCTTTGTCAGGTCGTCTATATCGCCAGCTATTGCATGGGAATCCTGATGGTTCTTTCTGCTCTGCACCTAGTCCTGAATCATGCAATCTTCTCTCCACCTACAGTCAGAGGAACCTGGTGACAGCAAACATCATGTCTAAACTCATTGTTCAACGGCCAGTTCAATGGGCATTGTTCAATGCCCATAAGTCCATTCCACCAGGAGAAAGACCATGGTCCACACCTACCCAGGGAAGCCCTGCAGTTCTCCCCACCCCATACGGCCTTGCTCACCCACCAGCCATGTTCACCTCCCCACTTTCCAGCTATGCACCAGGCTCACCTGAGAAGTCCCCCTTGAGATCCAAGCTCAGTCCTTCATCAGTCAGGCTTCTTTCAGGAGTTACTTTGTCAGACTGGCAAACGCCATCTACTTAAAGGTATAAGCCCCTCCCCTTCTACAGCCCCAGGCTGTGCAATTCTCATTATACACCTACATTAAAGTCCTCTAGCACTTACACTATGATGTCCCAGCTAGACTGTAAGCCCCAGGAGGACAAGGACTTCTGACTCTTTCATTCGATGCCTTATTCCAAAAATGAATCTACATAAGTATTAATAACCTCTCCAGTCATTCTGCTATGCCCTACTGGGCCTCGCAACCCAGCAAAAAAAAAAAAAAAAAAAAAAAAAAAAAAAAGATGCAAGGTCCCTTCAATGTCCCAAAGCTGAATTTCTAGATAACCAAAGAGCATCTGGAAACATCTACCTCCAGAATCAGAAGAGCCCTCTTCATCCTCCACTCCCCAAAGTTCTTGTTGCCCTGGTATTTCTACTTTATGGCTTATTTGTGGAACTCTAATTCCCATGATTTCAGCC
This sequence comes from Callospermophilus lateralis, assembly GCF_048772815.1. NCBI lineage: Eukaryota > Metazoa > Chordata > Mammalia > Rodentia > Sciuridae > Callospermophilus > Callospermophilus lateralis. Next base: position 85,210,281 of record NC_135318.1, read on the forward strand.
AAGTATGATTAATTTCTTACTGTCTCTCTCTGCCATCTACTTCTTTCAAATTCCCTTTTCCTGTCAGCTGGTCAAGGCCCCTGTATTGTCTGTCCTAGGTGCTCCTCCCTCATCTCCCAGGCATTTTTCGTGGGTCTGTTCCTACCAGTCATAAAGCCCTAAAAAACTGTCCAGAAATTCTGTAAATATAATGGGGGTTTTGCTGTGGGTAGAAAATACCTGAAAACCACATATTTAACAAAAAAATGTATATCCAGAATATGTAAAGAGATCTATGACTCATCAACAATCAAAGACAACCCAGCTGTAAACATCAAAACATCTGAACAGGCCTTTTTCTTAAGAAGATGTGAAGCTGACCATGACCATGTGTGTTCAGCTTGTTAGTTACCAGGGGAAACCATGATTAAAACCACTTCACACCCTTGAGGGCGACTTGGATCTGACACTCAGCAACCCTGGGCCTGGGGGAGGTGGGGAGAAATGGGAGACTTCAGGGCTGCTGGTGGCATGTCAAATTCTGTGGTTACTTTGGAAAACAATTTGACAATTCCTCAAAAAGCTAAATATAATGTTACCCTATTACATGAAAGGGTCACTTCTCAACAGCTTCTCAACTGAACTGAAAGCAGATGTCCACATCAGCATTCTTTATCACATCCAGAGGTGGGAAGGTGGGCATCCCCGATGGTGTGGTGCTGAGCCTCACGGGGTCATCCAGCTGACAGAAAATGGCCAGATACTAACATAGAAGAACTCAGTGATCCTTGGAAATGTTACACTGAAGGAAAACATCCACAACCAGAATTCCATGTGCAAACCACAGAAATGCCTTTAGTGACAAAAATCCATGCAGACAGACCAGGGTTGCAGGGATGAGGGTCAGGGAAGCCCAGCAGTGACAGCTAATGAGGTAGCAGAGATATTCCCAAATCTGACAGTGCTGATGGTTGTGTTGTTTTGTAAAATACCAACAACCCATCCATCCCAAGTGTCCCAAGCACCTGAGCATCTTGGCCACAAGAGGCAAGAGAAAGCCCAGGACAGAAGCTTTTTAAGTTAGGAGAACTCATCATTCTCCATGTCCTCACAGAGCTAGAGTGCAGCCAACTGGAGATTGGAGGTCACCAATGTTCTTCCCTCATTGTCCCCTTGTTGAACTTTGCCAGAGTCACAATTCATCTACCCATGACTCAGAACATCCCTGACATTAGAACATTTATTCATCACTAGAAATGCACCCCAGGCACTGACTCAGAAGGACCACCACTACCTGTCACACATGGTGACAAGTGCATGTTGATGCTCAGAAAATTTTCACCTGGGAGTGTGTCACAAGTCCTCATTCTTTTCATATGTTCATGTATTTGGGCTCCTCCACGGCCTGCCACACCCTCTAGTCTATACAATGGGTCTTTCCCACATAGACGTCAGTACTGAGCAGGAGATTTCTTCCCTCAAGCACCTGAACCCCACCAGCAGTGTGCCAACAAAGCTGACCATGGGACTCATTGCAGAATCAGTATGTGGAAGCTCTATCTTAGCTGATCTTAGCTCTATATTTTGGCTTTTCCTGAAAGAGCCAGAGACTGCAAGTCTGAAAATCTTAAAAGTGTAGCTGGAGCAAGCTTAATGTAGATAATGAGACATTTTCAAATGTTAAATGATACAAGGTTTGTGATTTCTGGGAAATTGAAACAGCAAGAAGGGCCCCCCCCCCATCAAACTCTAATTCTTGTAATGAAGTCAGAAATATTTCAGACATTTCACTCAGAATAACAGGCATGAGTTTATTGAAGAGATAAACATGAAAAGGGGAGAATCTCGTAGTAGATAATGGGTCCTCTATGAGAGGAGAGAGACAGTGTGTCTTTCATTCAATCCCCTTTTTTAATTTTTTTTTATTTTTTTAGTCACACATGACAGTAGAATGTAATTTGACATATAATACATACATGGAATGTACATACATCAATCATATTGTCTATTCTATTTTGCTGCCCTTCCTATCCTCTATACTACTCCCCTCCTCTCCCATCCTTTCTCTCTATCCAATCTAATGTGACACACTTTTTTTTCTTTTTCTCAATACAACATCATATATGTATTCCGTATAACAATGAGGTTCTCCTTCCATCTTCCGTGCAACTCCCCTTCTCCCTCTTTTTCCCTCCCACCTCTCTTCCCTATTTAGTGGTAGTCTTCTCATGCTTTTCCTCCCTATCCCATTTTGAGTCACCCCCCTATATCAGAGAAGACATTCGGCATTTGTTTTTTAGGGCTTGGCTAGTTTCACTTAGCATAATCTGCTCTAATGCCATCCATTTGCCTCAAATGCCATGATTTTATTATTTTTTAGTGCTGAGTAATATTCCATTGTGTATAAATGTCACATTTTTTAATCCATTCATCCATTGAATGGCATCTAGGTTGGTTCCATATTCTAGCTATTGTGAATTGTGCTGCTATAAAAATTGATGTGGCTGTGTCCCTGTAGTATGCTCTTCTTAGGTCTTTTGGATATAGTCCAAGAAGGGGAATAGCTGGGTCAAATGGTGGTTCCATTCCCAGCTTTCCAAGCAATCTACATAATGCTTTTCAAATTGGCTGCACCAATTTGCTGTCCTGCCAGCAATGTATGAGTGTACCTTTTTCCATGCATCCTCGCCAGCACTTATTGTTGTTTGACTTCATAATGGCTTCCATTCTTATTGGAGTGAGATGGTATCTTAGAGTAGTTTTAATTTGCATTTCTCTGATTGCTAGAGATGGTGAGAATTTTTTCATGTATTTGTTAATTGATTGTATATCCTCTTCTGAGAAATTTCTTTTCAAGTCCTTGGCCCATTTGTTGATTGGATTATTTGCTTTTTGTTGTTTAACTTTTTGAGTTCTTTGTATACTCTAGAGATTGGAGCTCTATCTGATGTTTGAGGGGTAAAAATTTGTTCCCAGGATGTAGGCTCCCTATTCACCTCACATATTATTTCTCTTGCTGATAAAAAACTTTTTAGTTTGAATTTGGCCCATTTGTTGATTCTTGGTTTTTACTCTTGTGCTATAGGTGTCTTATTAAGAAATTTGGGGCCTGCGCCCACGTGATGAAGATTAGCACCAACTTCATCTTCTAATAGACCCAGAGTCTCTGGTCTGATTCCTAGCTCCTAAATCTATCTTGAGTTGACTTTTGTGCATTGTCAGAGAAAGGGATTCAATTTCACTTTGTTGCATATGGATTTCCAGTTCTCCCAGCACCATTTGTTGAAGATGCTATCCTTTCTCCATTGCATGGTTTTAGCACAATTGTCTAATATAAGGTAGTTGTAATTTTGTGGATTTGTGTCTGTTTCCTCTATTTTGTACCATTGGTCTATCAGCCTGTTTTGGTGCCAGTACCATACTGGTTTTGTTACTATTGCTCTATAGTATAGTTTAAAATTTGGAATCACGATGCTACCAATTTTACTCTTCCTTCTTAGAATTACTTTAGCTATTTTGGGTCTCTTGTTTTTTCCAGATGAATTTTATGATTGCTTTTTCTATTTCTGCAAGGAAAGTCATTGGGATTTTGATGGGAATTGCATTGAATCTGTAAAGTGCTTTTGGTAGTATTGCCATCTTAATAATATTAATTCTACCAATTCATGAGCAAGGTAAATCCTTCTATCTTCTAAGGTCTTCTTCTAGTTCTTTCTTCAGGGTGATGTAGTTTTTATCATATAGCTCTTTCACCTCTTTTGTTAAGTTGATTCCCAGGTTTTTTTTTTTTTTTTGAGGATATTGTGAATGGAGTAGTTGTCCTCTTTCCATTTCAGAGAATTTGTCACTGATATACAGGAATGCCTTTCATTTATTAGCATTGATTTTATATCCTGCCACTTTGCTGAATTCATTTACTAGTTCTAGAAGTTTTTTGGTTGAATTTTTTGGGTCTGCTAGGTATAGGATCATATCATTGGCAAATAGTGCTAATTTAAGTTCTTCTTTTCCTATATTTATGCCTTTAATTTCTTTTCTCTGTCTAATTGCTCTGGCTAGTGTTTCAAGAACTATGTTGAATAGCAGTGGTGAGAGAGGACATCCTTGTCTTGTTCCATATTTTAAAGGGAATGCCTTCAATTTTTCTCCATTTAGAATGATGCTGGCCTGAGGCTTAGCGTATGCAGATTTTATCATTTTGAGGTAATTTCCTGTTATCCCTAATTTTTCTAGAGTTTTGAATATAAAGCATTGCTGTATTTTGTTGAATGCTTTTTCAGCATCTTTTGAGATGATCATATGATTCTTATCTTTAAGTCTATTGATGTGGTGAATTACATTTATTGATTTCCGTATATTGAACCAGCCTTGCATCCCAGGGATGAATCCCACTTGGTCATGGTGCACGATCTTTTTGATATGTTTTTGTATCCGATTTGCCAGAATTTTATTGAGGATTTTTGCATCTAAATTCATTAGGATATTGGTCTGTAGTTTTCTTTCTTTTATCTGGTTTGGGAATCAGGGTGATATTGGCCTCATAGAATAAATTTGGAAGTACTCCCTCTTTTTCTATCTCCTGAAATAGATTGTAGATTATTGGTATTAGTTCTTCTTTAAAGTTCTTGTAAAAATCTGCTGTATATCCGTCCAGTCCTGGGCTTTTCTTGGTTTTTAGTCTTTTGATGGCTTCTTCTATTTCCTCACTTGATATTGGTCTGTTTAGATTGCTTATATTATCCTGACTGAATCTGGGTAGCTCATATGCCTTAAGGAATTTATCGATGCCTTCACTATCCTCTATTTTATTAGAGTATACGGTTTCAAAATAATTTCTAATTATGTTCTGTATTTCTGAATTGTCTGTTGTAATGTTGCCTTTTTCATCCTGTAAACTACTAATGTGGGTTCTCTCTCTTCTTCTCTTTGTTAGCTTGGCTAGTGGTCTATAAATCTTATTTATTTTTTCAAAGAACCAAATTTTAGTTTTGTAATTTTTTCCTATTGTTCCTTTTGTTTCAATTTAATTGATTTCATCTCTGATTTCAATTATTTCTTGCCTTCTACTGTATTTGCTGCTGATTTTTTCTTCTATTTCTAAGGCTTCGAGGTTTAGTGTGAGGTCATTTATTTGTTGGCTTTTCCTTCTTTTAATGAATGAACTCCATGAAATTAATTTTCCTCTTGGTACTGCTTTCAGAGTGTCCCAGAGATTTCGATATGATATGTTGTTTCTGAGTTTTCATTTACTTCTAAAAATTTTTAAATTTTCTCTTTGATGTCTTCTATAACCCTTTGTTCATTCAGTAGCATATTGTTCATTCTCCATGTGATGTAGGATTTTTTCTTTTTTTTTATTATTGATTTCCAATTTCATCCCATTATGATCAGACCAAATGCATGGTAGTATCTCTACTCCTTTGTAATTGCTAAGATTTGCCCGTGACATAGTATATGGTCTATTTTTGAGAAGGATCCATGTGCTGCTGAGAAGAAAGTGTATCTTCTTGATTTTGGGTGGTATATTCTCTATATATCAAATAAGTCTAAATTATTAATTGTATTATTGGCTTCTATGGTTTATTTATTCAACTTTTGTTTGGAAGATCTGTCCAGTGGTGAGAGGGGTGTTTTAAAATCTCCCATGATTATTGTGTTGTGGTCTATTTGACTCTTGAATTGAGAAGAGTTTGTCAAACGTAGCTACACCATTGTTTGGGGCATATATATTAATAATCATTAAGTCTTGTTGGTGTATGGGTCCCTTGAGCAGTATGTAGTGTCCTTGTTTATCACTTTTGATTAACTTTGGCTTGAAGTCTATTTTATTTGAATCAAGTATGGGCACCCCTGCTTGCTTCCGGTGTGGTATGAGTGGTATGATTTTTCCCAACTTTCACCTTCAGTCTGTGTATGTCTTTTCCTATAAGATGAGTCTCCTGTAGGCAGCATATTGTTGGATCTTTTTTTAAATCCATTCTACTAGCCTATATCTTTTGATTGGTGCATTTAAGCCAATAACACTTAGGATTACTATTGAGATATGGTTTATACTTCCAGCCATATTTGATTATGTATGTTACTTAACATGATTTGTTTTTCCTCAATGATTAGTTTTTCTTTTACTGTACTACCTTCCTCTGTTGGTTTTAATTTTTATTTTTCATTTCCTCTTCCTGTAATGTTTTGCTAAAGATGTTTTGAAGAGCTGGCTTTCTAGCTACAAATTCTTTTAACTTTTGTTTATTATGGAAAATTTTTATTTCATCGTCAATCCTGAAGCTTAATTTTACTGGATACATGATTCTTGGTTGAAACTCTTTTTTTTCAGAATTTGAAATATGTTGTCCCAGGATCTTCTATCTTTCAGAGTCTGTGTTGAAAGATCAGCTATTATCCTGACTGGTTTACCCCTAAATGTAATCTGCTTCCTTTCTCTTGTGGCTTTTAAGATTCTCTCCTTATTCTGTATGGTGGGCATCTTTATTATTATGTGTCTTGGTGTGGATGTCTTATGATTTTGTACATTTAGTGTCCTGTAGGCTTCTAGTATTTGGATTTCTTTTTCATTCTTTAATTCTGAGAAGTTTTCTTATATTATTCCACTGAATAGATTCCTCATTCCTTTGGTTTGGACCTCTATACCCTCTTGTATCCAAATAACTCTTAAGTTTTGTTCCTTTATGTTATCCCATAATTTTGGATGTTCTGCTCATGATTTCTTCACATTCTTGCTGAAATGTCTGTGTTCTTTTCAAGTTGAAAAACGTTGTCTTTGTTGTCTGAAATTCTATCTTCTAAGTGTTCTACTTTGCTGGTAATACTCTCATTTGAGTTTTTAATTTGGTTTATTGTTTCCCGCATTTCCAGAATTTCTGTGTATATATATATATACATATATATATATATATGTATATATATATATATACATATATATATATATCCTCTATCTCCCTCTAAAGTTGATCTTTTGTTTCTTGGTTTGTTTATGTAAATCATTGTCAAAGTGATCTTTAAGAGTCTGAATTTGCTGTATAATGTCTTCCTTGAGACTCCAGATCATCTGAAGCATGTATATCTTGAACTCTTTATCTGACATTTCATCAGCTGCAGATATTACCTCATCTAATGTTGAATTGACCTGCATTGTTTATGGTCCAGAGAAGTTTCTAAAGATTCTCACCCAGGTCTACCACTTAACTTCAAACTGACAGCTTGATGACATCAGACTGTCAAGTTCCCACTGCTGTGATAATTTTAGGTCACCTTGGCCAAGTAACTGATTCTCACTGGATTCCTAACCATAATTCTTGCAGATATTAGAGCTAGAAATAAGTAGCTTTATCTCCCTAGGTTTCAGAATCTGGTATGTGGAAAGAGTCACAAAACTTCCCTTCTTAAGGGTAACATGGGTTCCCCTTATGGACATTATTTCATACCTGATTTTCTCCTGCAGAAAACAGATAGTTTACTGAGGAATGTGACATACCCTGTCTACTTAAGACAGGCAGGGTTGCAGGTTAATTTCTTCATGAAAAAGAAATCATATGGGGATCAGCACATTTACCTCACTTTATGGAATTATTCCTTGAACCTCATGCTACCACCAGTCACATCTCTCCCCTATCATTTAGCAAGAAGTAGTTTGGCCTATGTCATACTATGGTTGATCCTGGGTCCCAAAGACTGGATCCCAAACAAACATCAGTTTTACCAGAAAATTGCATAGAAATGTGGATTCTCAGGTTGCAGCCCAGCCTTACTATATGAGACTCAGATTGGCTCACAAACCTTAATTTTCATGATCTATTCAGTTGCATGGTTGAGTCTTACAATCTTTGCCCTGATTTGGTCTCTCCTCCAAGAACAAGTTTTTTTCACCACTTTACAAAAAAAGTTATTATGACCTCAATAATTAATACCTTAATAACCTGCATCTAAAATTTTCTAGTTCCAGCCCTGGTTGATAGACCCTGAAATTCAGGAGGCTTAACACTTTGATCCCTACTGCTCAGATATTTAGGGAATCCTGTTGCAATGTCCCCATTAAGACCTCCAACCACAACACCCACAGCTAATATTCAAATCTCTGTAAAGGTTTTAACCTTTACTTCTCTTCCAGAGATGAAAGAAATACCCAGTCTCTTTTTGAAAAACCTCTAAAGGGTGCTGGTGTTGTGACTTAGTGGAAGAGTGTTCTCATAGCATGCATGAGGCACTGGGTTTGATTCTCAGTACCACATAGAAATAAAATAAAAAATTTTGCATCCACCTAAAACTAAAAATAAAATATTAAAAAAAGAGAATCTTTAAAGTCCATGTTACTGCACTGTAACCATGATTGAGTGGACCATGATTTTCTTAAATAAACATTCTTTATCATGATGTGCAGATCCCCACAGTTGCCCAGCAAGGCCACTAGATGGCGAGCATTTTTTTTTTCTAGTGGAGGGCACTCTGCAGGTGGTTGCGGGCTTCTCTTGGTTGCTCTCATCAGAGTCCTTGAAGTTTCCCTATGATGAGACAGATTTTACTGCAGATTCCAGCAAGTGATATGAAGCCAGGTTCTTTGACTACAGGAAGCAATGGCCATAGTACTGAAGCAGAAAATGTATTTAGAATGTTACAGGTCCTCCTCCGCATTCAGGACAAGCTGACAATTTTCCCACAGCCTGAAGTCCTGGTGGTATCAGAGATATCGTAGCAAGCCCTAATAATAACAAACTGGAGGAGAAAAGTGGAGACAGAATATTTTCTTCTACTAAAATATATACTCTGGTTTTATGAACACCCAGAATATATGGCCTGACTTTTTTGATGCTTTAAAGTGTTGATTCAGAAGATAACTGAGAAAGTGGGAAGATAACTCAAATTTGAATTTTGTGTCCAAGCCTATCTCTACTCCAGGCTATTGTGGGCTTTATCTTCTAATGTACCTCTTCTGCAACCAATGTTTGCAATAATGGCAGGAGAGACTGTATGCAACAGGAACAGTGCCTGCACAATACCCACATTTCAAGTGCAGCGCTCCTCCTTTCCTCCCACTTCTGGCAGCACTGAGATGGGGAAGGTCTAACAGGAAGTAAGGTGCCTCTCCATGACCAAGACCAAGTGGTACAGGTTACAGATGTAGTTTCCCTGGCACTTTTGAGAAGATTTATAGATTTGCCATTGTTTTAAGAGTGCCTTGGGTTTGTTTTAGTCATGTGTAAGAGATGCAAATAAACACATGCACTGTCACAGTTTTCTATAAGCCATAGTGCAGAGCCATCTGGGAAGCTCCAGGGTTTGTCAGGAGATGAGGGTGTGGGAGGTAGTAGAGAACATGGAAAATAGACTCTTCTATTTGTACAGAAAAAAAGATGAGACAGCATAAGTGGATTTAGGGTTAGTATGTTATTATAAATTCAGTGAGCTTTAGGGTGCATGAGACATCCCTGGTATTCTGGTACCTGAATATGCTGTGATAAGACCCAACAAAGACTGAACATGGATGGTGGGAGCACAATAGGAAGGATAATGGTGGTATGAAAATTATATTGGTTGATTTGCACATGAATAACTTGGGGAGATGGCTGATTATCTCTAAGAATTAGCTCACTTTAGAAGGTCATGACTGGGTGCAGTGGTCCATGCCTATAAACCAAGTGATTCAGGAGATGGAAACAGGTGGATTGCAAATTGAAGCCCAGTGTGAGCAATTTAGTGATACCCCGACTCACAGTAAAATTCAAAAACACATCTAGGGTTCTTGCTCGGGTATAGTAGAAAAGCTGTAGAATTCCCCTGAGTTAAATACCCAGTGCTTTCCTCTGTCCCCAACATACACACACTCACCCCCCCACACACACAAGTAGTCTAAGAAGCCATACCTTTAATGGTCAGCAAAACTTTATTGTCAAAGAAAGAGAGTCTCAAGAGTAAAAGGCATTGTTACTTTCCATTTCCTGAGAAAAAGAAAGTGACACTGAAGTTGTTTCTAGAAGCTTTGTCTCTGCTCCGACATGCAAGGGCCTGTGTTTCTGATCAATTTTTATGTTTAATGGACCCTATGCAGCCTTTTGGGTGACTGCAGAGCAGCAGGACTTTTTGTTTCAATAGAGTATCTTCCAGTGAGGCATAAAAGCTTGGCTAGCAGAGAATTCTGATGCCTGTCAACAGTCTGTCCTCTGTCCTTTGATCCTCAATTTGTCACCAGGTGATACATGCTTGGGGTGAGCTCAGGGTGTTTCAAACAAGGACAGACTACTCATGTAGAGAGAAGACTACACAGGCCTGGCTTTGCATCTCACAGGAGCTTTTATTCCCTCAGATGTCACCTTGGATAGGTTAAGCAAAGCACTGAACAGAACACTCTGGAATGTGCAGAATCAGAAGTCAAAGGATTTTCTTGTAGAAGGCATGATAATGTCCCAGACCACCAGCTTCATCATGCTTCTGCAGATTCTGATGGCCTGCATATTAGTGTTTTTTGTTTGTTTGTGTGTGTGTGTGTGTGTGTGTGTGTGTGTGTGTGCGTACATATGAATGCAGGTGAAGTGCTCCATGACTCACAATGCATTCTTGGGATAAAAGAGGTGGAAAGACTACTTCCTCAATGGGGTTCCTGCTAAGGAAGAATCTTGCCTGTTGTTCAAGCAGGGGTATCTGGTTTCACATTAACAACTCAGCTGGGACTGGTAAACTTTGGGAAGGATAGTAGAACACTTGGACACAGAATTCATAGTACCACAATCAGGCCCAAGTTAAAATTCTCCTGCCTTCAGGCTTTAGTTTTCTTCTGATAATATGCTGTGGTTCTCTTTCTACTCCTTCTTTTGTTTCTTTCCAACTTTCCTCACGTACTGTGAGACAATAACTGTGCTTAAAGCACTAGGGATAAAATAATAATTTAGTAAAATACCAGTAATTTTTTTGTGGCATGTATTATCTACCCCTAAGCCTCAGTATAGTTAAACTTAGAGACCAAAATCTTCCTTCTGCTAAGGGGTGTTCCCATCATGATGATGTTTCATAATCCTATTTTCTACATTGAAAATCAGAAATGCCTCTAGAAGGCCCATGTCTACTGGGTGTGATGAATGACATGGTTGAGAACTACTGAGCAGTGAGGCACTAAGCTAAGTCCACACCGGCAGTGTAGTTTGAATGGATGTCTCTGTGCCTACTTGAGGTGGGTTCAGGGTCAGCTACTGCTCAGAGTGTGAGTTAAAGGGACTTTCAGGTGGTTTAGTGCACACCTGTTTTGAGAGTAATTGACCAGAGGCTAACAAATGAAATCCCCATCAACAGAGGCACCATCTTTATATTGTGGGATTATCATGGAGATATTTCTGTTACAGCAAAATTCAGTAGAGCTATCTGTTGTTTATAGAATATGGTAGTCACTCAGTAACTTTAGTTACTATCATTTTTTAAAAAGCTTTTTAAATGACGCAATTGTTCACGCTTACAGCAAAAACTGAGTCTGACTACCACAAAACCTGAGTTTCTTTTTCTTTTTTTTTTTGTACTTTGGATTAGACCAATGTGGTCTCTACCACTGAGCCACATGCTTAAATCTTTTTATTTGGAGTAATGATCTTCCTAAGTTTCTTAGATTCCTGTGAAATTGTTGTGATCCTCCTTCCTCAGCCTCCCCTGCTGCTTGAATAACAAGTGTGCACCACTGTGCCCAGCTGAAGACTGAGACTTCCAGAATACTGAGAGATCCTGAAAAATGACAGTGGAAGAGATTTTCTCATATTTTATTAAGTGTTAAAGCCATCATTCCCTGATTAGAAGCACATTGAAGGGTGAGCTGAGGATTGGTCCAGGGAAAGATGTAACTTTTTGAGGTTTCACAGTGTGGCTTGGGACAGACCTGCCTTTTCCTGGGTGATGCAACTGTATCTTTGTAAGAGTTACTAGCAGGATAGACTAATCAGTCCAGTGCTTTTCATTGACATCATTTTTTAGCCATTTTTATTGTTTTCTTTCTCAAATATAACAAAATTATTGATTTTAAAAGTGTGCAGGGCTATGTTTTTCTTTTAAGAGAAAAAAGGGCAGTACCTGTTTCATCAGGAATTGGCTCAGTGTTCTCTAAATCAGATGTTATGTATGTGCAAGCAGAGCCACATATTGGTACAAAGTCACACTTGCTTCACCTGGTCTGTTTAATAATGCTATAGTATGTTTAGGGGTGGGTGAAAGGTAGTGTTTCATTCTCATTTATGAAGGCCCTCTGGAGGCTCAGGGCTCAAAGTCATGAATGGAGGCTCTGGGGACTCAGGAGTTCATGGACAGGCCTCCTGCTGTCTATTCAGTGTGAGCATTCACACACCCCCTATATGTGCAGATTTATCAACAGGAAGTGTTGCATTTCACTGTTCAATATCTTTGTTTCTCAGTCACCTGGTTTCAATCTTGTGGACTCTGCATTTGATGTAGAAAGATAAGTTGTTTCATGCAGGACATTTTAAAAGGCAGATTCTGATACCTAAAGTGTGCAAAAACATCTTTAACCATAGGGTGGTAATGAGAGCCAATATCACTTCTTTATTTTTTATAGTTTTTTCCTCTGCTGTCAGTAGTCCTTATAGATGGTGCCATGTACGTCAGCCATGGCAAAAGCATACCAGCTATCAGTGAACACAATAAGCTTTTTGTTTTTTCCCAGCTTTAGTGCTTGGGTCAAGACTATCAGTTCAGCTCTTTGGGCTCATGTTTCTGTCAGGAGGGGCTCAGCCCATACCCCTTCAGTCTCTATTACCACTGCCACACTGGCATACCTCTGACCTTGCTGAATGAAGCTGCTCCCATCCGTGAACCAGATGAGCTCCGCATATGGCAACGGCTGGTCCTTCAGGTCTCCTCTGATGTAGTGGACCTGCACTAAGATCTGTGCAGTCATGGGAGCGAGCCTCAAAGTCGGGGTTGGGTAGCAGGGTTGTGGGAGTGAGAGCTGAGGATGCCTGAACAGTGATTATGAGAGAGTTAAGTAGCAGTCCTTGATAATGGGTGAGCTGGGTGTTGCTCAACCACTGGTCCAGGGTTTGCTTCAGGATTCCCTCAGTGGCATGGGGGCTGGTGATATACAGCTCTTTTCTTAAGGTTAGTGTGTGGGTGTCCTTTACCATTGGGGCAGTAGCAGCTACCATCCTTAAGCAAGGTGGCCAGCTGGCCATCACAGTGTCCAGCCTTATTGACAAGTAGACCACCGGCTTTTTCCAGGACACAGATACTGGGTCAGAACCCCTTTAGCAACCCTCTTGTACTAATCAATGTACAAATAGAATGGTTTTGTGACATAGGATAGACCTAGAGCAGCTGCAGAAAGCAATTCAGTCTTAATTTGATCGAAGGCTCTGCCCATCTCCTTGATCCATTGGAAGGGCTGAGTTTTTTTTTTTTCATGCCTTCAAACAGAGGCCTGGTTAATTTAGCAAACCCAGGTATCCACACCCTGAAAAAGTGGCTGACCACAGAAACTTCCTCATTTGCCTTGAGTTCTGGGGTACAGGGATTTCTAAAACTGTCTCTTTCCTGGCCTATGTTAGCCAGTGTTGCCCATCTTTAAACAGATACCCTAGGTATGTCACCTATGGCTTTCAGATTTGAGCTTTCTTTGCTGAGGCTCAGTAACCTAGGTCCCCCAGGATCTTCAAGAGGTCCCTGGTTCCTTTTAGGCACTCTTCTATGGTCATCTAAATACTGTAAGAGACAGAGCTAAGGCTGCTTCTCCCAGAACTCACCTAGGGCCACATGAAGTGCTTCATTGAAGATAGTAGGAGAATTACTGAAGCCTTCTGTGAGTCTGGTCCATGTTAGTTGTCCATTGATTCCTTTTTCCTTGTCCAACCACTTGAAGGTGAATAGTTGTTGACTCTTTGAGGCCAGGGGCAGACTAAAGAAGGCATCTTTTAGATCTACTACTGTATACCATTGCCTTTCAGGTGGCAGGGAGCTTAGGAGGGTATATGGGTTAGGGATAGTGGGCTGAATGTCCATCACCCTTTTGTTTACCTCCCTCAGGACTTGGCTGGCTGGTAGTCATTAGGTTGATTCTTTAAAACAGGCAGAAGTGGGGTGTTCCAGACCAAATCGTAAGACTGCAGGACCCCTGAATCTAGCAGTAGCTGAATATAGGGGGTTATTCCTGCTCAAGCTTCCACTGACATAGGGTATTGACAAACCCTAACTGGGTCCACTCCAGGCTTGAGTTCCACAAACACTGCCACCGGTGTTTGACCAGACCCATACCTCCTGTCTCGGCCATGCTTCTGGGTACTCCTTTAGCCAATAGACTACATCCTGACTGTCAGGGATGGGTTATTGATACATTCCATATTTATCCTCTAAGGTCACAGTCAGTACCTGAATAGGCTGCCCCTGACCATTAGAGACTGTAGTGCCCCCAGGTTGAATGTGAATTTGAATTCCAATTTTTGTGAGAAAATCTTTCTCCCAACAATGGATAGGGGCAGTCAGGGATAACTAAGAACAAGTGGGACACCAAACCTACGCCTAGGTCTGCTATCCTTCGGGTAGTCCATGAACATTAGTTAATCCCTGTAGCCCCCTGTACTCAAGAAGGCCTTTTAGATAATTTTCCTTGTGGTTCCATCAATTCAATATGGAGTGTTGAGCTCCAGTGTCCACTAGGAACTCGATTGGAGTCCCTTCCACCTTAAGAGTTACCCTGGGCTCTGGGAGGGGAGCCAAACCTTGATTCCCCTAAACTTCCTCTGTGTTAGTCACAAGTGCTGAGGTGCATCTAGCGGGATGGAGCCCCAGCCCGATTTTCTTTCTCTTAGAGCAATCCCTTTCCCAGTGACCTGTCTCCTTGCAGCAAGCACATTGGTTTCTATGCAGTCACTGGCCGATAGGTCGGCACTGCTCCTGCTCTTGGTCTTTGCACCAGTTTCCTGGACAGTGTTTCCTTTCCCTTCCTTATACTGCTGCTACCAACAACCTTGTCATTTCACTGGTGGCTTTTATTTGCCTGTCCTCAGGAGCATCCCTATTTCTATAGACTCTCTATGCTGTGGCCAAGAGATTCTGAACCCTCTTACCCTCTAAATTCTCTAGATTTTGTTGTTTCCTTTTAATATCTGGAGCTGAATGATGAACAAGAGCCATTACTACTGCTGCCTGATTCTCAAGATCTTCTAGATTCATTGGGTTACATTGTCTAAAGGTTTCCATTAACCTTTCAAGGGAGCTAGCAGGTGACTCCTGTTTCCATTGTATTTGTATACACTTTAGCCAAATTAGTTGGTTGTCGGTCCACAGCCTGGAGACCTGCCATTAGAGTCTGGTGATAGACCCAGAGCCTCCCACACCTTCTGTCAAGTTGCAGTCTCATTCAGTTGTGGGCAGCCCACTCAAAGGAAAAGCATCATGAATCAAGTCAGGGTTGGTAGTTGGTTGCCCATCATCTCCAGTGACCAGTTTCCCGGCTTCCATCTGGATTCTTTCCCTTCCTTCCATGGTGAAGAGGCTGTGGAGCAGTTGGTGGCAGTCATCCCAGGTAGGCTGGTAAGTAAACAGAACACTATCCAGGAGAGAGATTACACTCTTTGGGTTGTCAGAGTAAAGGGGTTTTGATTTTTCCAGTTGTAGAAATCTCTAGTGGAGAAGGGCCAGTACTGAAGTCTAGGGTTCCCAGTGTCATCAGGGAGCCCTATCTCCCTGTCAGGCAAGACCACGGTGGTGTCAGAAGATTAATCAAGGGACAGGGTACGTTGGGCTCCCACGGGTTTCCCCTGCTGAACCTTCCAGTGCCCTGTCTACTCTTCTTGCTCCTCCCCTTACTCCCCCATCATCCACATGGTTAGTGGGGTGCACATAGGGAGCATGGGTGGAATCCAAGGATTCCAAGAGAAGCAGTTTATCACCCACTCAGAGGACTGAATATAGGGGGGCTGATGGTCAGGTAGATTCTGGGTTTCATCACCCAGAATAATACTCTTTTGCCACAAAAATGTTGCCTTCGTGTGCCACATGTAAAAAGGGAGTTAGCAAATTGGGGGGTCCTTAAGAAGTCCATCCAAACTAAGATAAAAAGAATCTGATCTGGATGTCTCTCTCTCTTTGGGCAAAAAATCACATTCTTTACTCAGAGGACTGGACTTTTGTCAAAGGTCCCCTTCAGGGGCCACCCTACACCAAATTACATCCTCTTTCCCTAAGGTTTGTAAAATGGTCAGGCAGTACAGTCAAAGAAGTAGTCTGAGTTTGTCGCATGTCTAGGTGAATAGAAAAAAACAGGTACAATTATTCCCAAAATCAAGATTGTAAAATAAACAGACAGACAGCAAATGCCTCGTGTTAACTCTGAGCACCCTGAAGTTGTTTCAAAGAGGATTTCAGAAAGCAGAGTAGAATTCCACTGCCAGACTCCCCTGGTGGCTTATGACCTGCAAGAATTCTGGGGGGTTAGTTCCCTTGCCAGGGTGTTGAGGTGGAGACTGACAGGACAATAAAAACACACATAAAACAAAATTTGCAGCGCCACCACAGAATTTGCAGCACGCCGTGGATTACTACCCAGAAACCAAAAGCAGAGGCAGATGGTGGATCCATCAGCTACAAAATACTTTACTAAGTACTTTACAAATACTTTACTAAATGTAATCCACTCAGAATCCAGAAGGGGCTGGGGACATCTCCCACAAACCCCATTGGCTGCCCTTCAGTGAGTCCATCTGGACCATTTGCTGACCAAAAATACAGAACCAGGACCTGCAGGCAACCATACTACAGAAAACTACAGATCCACAGTGCCTTTACTTACTGCCTGTGTTTTCATCTCCTCTCGATTGGGGTGTCTGTGTAGGCTTATAAGGGGGATCCTAGAGGAGCCCCCATATGTTATGCTCAAATTCAGGACCCCCAAAAGACAACCAGAGACCCAGATTGATGTAAGCCACAAAGATGTGTTTATTGTGAACTTGGTCAGTCCTCCGCACACACAGCAACTGGTGATGCTGAGAGGCCCTTAGCCCAGGGCTTGCAACCATTTTATACACTCATTGGGGAAGTCAGGTATCCCACATACATCATAGCATCTCTTAGCAAATCATCACACACCTTGGGAAAATCAAAGATCAAATCTAAAACATGATTAGTGTATCAAGCGGTGGGAAAGAATCTGGAAAGTATTATTGGTTAGTTCAAGGGGTTGACACACTTAAAAATGATTGGTTTCAACCATGAGGGTGCTGCAAAGGGGGTATGTGCCAAGCTGCAGGACTTCTGGTTTATATATTGGTCACTACACCTACGTAAGGCCATCTGGAATTTCAGTTATTTTGATATCTTGGCCTATCTTAGGCGATCACGATCTGTGGTTTCTGACAACTGTTTCCACAAAGCTTTTCTGTGGTATTTTTATGACATAAGGACTGCAATAGGTCAGGTTTAAGGTTCAGAGAAAAATGAGGTTCCAAGTAGAATGAGGTTGCTTAGGTCTTTCAGTGGATCTCCAAATTAATACAAATCTGGAAATCTGTATGAAGAGTTAAAAAAAAAAAAAACTAGAAATGAGCAGGACTTGTTGTGTGCCTAAGAGCTTAGGATATCCTAAGTTTCAGCCCTGCTTTATCCTTTTCTATTTATCAGGGATCACTGTACAAAAGTACCCTTTCTTGAGGCTGTGATTCTCATCATGTTAACACAGTGACCCAAGGTGTTTTCTGTGAACCTGACAAAAAAAAGCAGGAATGCTGAGGGAGGGTCCTGAGCCTGAGAGGATGGAGCCAGAATTGAGCCCTGTCAGCCCTGTGTGGAGGAGTGTGGCTTCAAAGACCTATGCCACTGAGGAGAGTCACCCATCCAGTGATTGCCTTGACATTTAGGGCAGGGCCTTTGAGGTGGTCGCTTGGCTCTTGGGCAATCCTGTTTGAAATGTCCTTCCTCTCTGCAATGGAAACAAGTCCCTTTTGTGGGTTGAGGAGCATTTTATCTTCCTCCTTCACCCTGGGAGCTTATTCCTCTAAGAGCAAATACCAGTGCTTCAGTTCTTTTTTCTGTCTCTGAGATCTTTCTCCTTTTTTCCCTCTACATCTCTATTATAAAAACAGAAGTAGAAAGTCGGAGGATGTTATCTAAAGATTGATCAGGGCCATATGCCAATTTTTGTAACTTTCTCCCAATGTCTGGGTCTGACTGAGTGATAAATTTGTCCTTTAAAAGTAATTGGCCCTCTGTGGATTCCGGATCCACAGTAGTGTATTTTCTCATTGCCTCTCTGAGTTTCTCCATGAAAATAGCAGGGCTTTCCTGAGGTACCTGAATAATTTCTGAAATCTTGGAATAGTTAATGGGCTTTTGCTTGATTCTCCTAAGGGTCTCAAGGATCAACACTTGGAAATGGCTAATTTTCCAAGCAGGATCATTTCTGGGAACTTCCTGTGCTCCAGATGGGTAATTAGATTTACTCCTACTCTGTTCTGCTGGGGAAGGAGCAAGGTGTAGGTCATCCCCAAATTCCTGGGCTGCTCTCAGGGTTGCTTCCTTCTCATTGAAAGTCAAGGTCTGGTTGAGTAATAGCATTATATCTTTCCAGGTGAGGTCAAATACCTGGCATAATTTTCAAAATACCTCAATATATTTATCTGTGTCCTCTGAAAATCTCCCCAAGTCAGTTTTTATCTGCCTTAGGTCTTGAAGTGAGAAGAGGGTATGTGCTTTGATTGGCCCAAATTTTCCTCCTGGCATCTTCTGGAGAGGTAATATATTTGGTTTGCCTTTTGGGGAAGACACAGAGAGGCCAGGATATGAAGGACAGGAGGGCTGTTGTTGTGTACCAACAGCAGATAGAGATTGTGTGAGTCCTCCTGATTCTTCTTCCTCAGTGAGTCCCAAAGATTTTCTCTCTTCATGGCAGATATCATAGCTAAGTCTACTTTACATTGTTGGCATAATTTAGAATTTTCTCTTAGGGCAAAGAAAACCTTAACATATGGCACCTCACACCATTTCCCTTCCTTTTTGAAAAATTTGTCAAGCTGTAAAATTGTATTAAAATTGATACTTCCCTCTGGTGGCCAGGTTTCTCCATCAGGGAGTTTACATTGAGGCCAGGCCTGGCAGCAGAAGAAAATTAGGTGCTTTTTCTTGAGCATCTGAGGGTCAAATCTATCCCAATTGTTCAATATTCAGGTTAGTGGTGCACCTGGCTTGTTGGAGAGAGAAGCTCCCATCTGAGTGAGAAGAGAAAAAAACAGGACTCAGGCACCTACGCCACAGAAAACTGTTCATTTCCCTAAGCTTGAGCTTCCTAAATGGTCCAGAAAACCCATCTCTCACCTTCCTTTGCCATGGGTGTTTCTGGTCCCCTTTGTCAAAGTGCTAGGGTCTCAGTTTGCCCTGTTCCAAAGACCACGGAAGGATTCAGACTTAAGGGCCTTACTGCTTTCCTCCCTGTCACTAAAAACTCAGCAAAAAAGAAAATCACGTTCTTCTTGTCACTTTTTGCTCTGTAGACTAAAGGAATCTCCTGAGGGTGAGGGATATCTACTGGTTGTAAGGTACCACTTTCTTTCAGAGAGATTAATGGAGGAGTTGATTCTAAAAATTCCTTCCTCTAGCAACTTAAAGAAAACACAGCACATTTTAAATATTGGAGCAGTAAAACAGACTAGTGTAAGTTACCTATGCATCTTAGGGAACCTGGGCAGCTTTTACTAATTATCTCATGCCTTTCTCTCAGTTCTTACAACCTGAACTGCTAACATTTCTCACCTACGAAGGAACGGGAGCATCCAGGAGGGAATAAATGCTGGGTTGGGAGTGTTGCGTAGCCCACACAGTGGCAAATGTAACTGGGGCTTTCTCTCAGTGCCATTCATCTACTGATCACCCTAGATACCCTTTATGGCTGTCGGAAGAGGGCTCAAAAGAAAGGAACCTTAGGAATATTTCTGAGTATAGCCCAGACCGGAATTCCACAGTTGTTCCAAACTCCTTCCTCCACTGTGTACTCACACCAATTGCTCTCCAGGCCCTTACAGAAAAGTTGGAAGGAGGGTTGGCAAAACCCAACATGTGTTATCTGTATTGAACAGGTGATTGAGAGCTGCCTAGGCCAGGAAACCTCTCACCCAAGTCTTGAAGAGCGGTGGCTGTATTAATTGCATCTAAGTAGCCCTTGGGTGCCCACCTTACACTCCAGAAAGAAAAAGAAAGAAAGATGCACCTCAGACAGACATGGGGTGCATGGAAAGGCACTTACCTCGATGTAGAATCTTGATGGAACCTACAATATGTTACTGCTGTTGACTACTGTTGAGTCATTGCTTCCCCAATAATGAAGTATAACACCAGAGAAGCACGCCAAGGCAAGATCAGAGTGGAAATTAGCAGTTTATTAAAGGACAGCAGAAAAGACTTCTCCCAGAGGAAGAAGGGGACCTAAGAGATGAAATCCATGGAAGGGCAAATGTGTTCCCCCTTTTATAGTTCTTTCAGTGATGGAATGAGGGTGGGAAGGCCCAAAGGGTGGGGAAAAGGTGGGCCAAAGGAGTAATCTATTAGGACTTTTGGGTAAGCATCTTCAAGTTTGCTGGGAGCTGTTTCATTAACATTTATTTGGGATGGGCTCTGGGCCTTGGGGACATTAATATTCCATGAGTTGCCCTGCTTTTCCCAGACTTCATTCTCAACATGGCCTCCATTTTGGATCTTAGTTGATATTAGACCCGATTTACCTAACTACACTGACTACCTAAATTTAAATTTGGCTTCACCAGTTATGGCCGCCTTCTCCCTTCTAGGAGAAGTCTATTTTACTCCTTTTTAAATAAACCCTGCTTTATATGCTTGTCTCAGCATGCTTCTCTTTTGTTCAAACTTCAACATGTGAGGAAGCATAACTCATCACCAATAATCAGTGGTATTGTTATACCATGACACAAAGAAAAGACCACTGACTCCAATTAAAATCAAATTAAACAAGTATATTATTTTGACTGCCTAGGCTTCCTCTCCCAACAAAACTTACAGCAACAAGACATCCCCACAGCTTTCTTGCAGCCCAGCTTTATAGCCCAGAAAATTACAGAAAGTGGGGTTACAGATAACAAAACTCTGAGAAACATAACACAAATGCTAGTTTATATTTTTGCTTGCCCCAACAACAGAATTTATGAAGGTCATTAGAGCCTCAGTGAGGGTTGTTATCTGGCCAGGGAAAGTCAAGATTTATGAAGCCTCACTAAAGTTTCAGAGAGGGCTGCTATCTCATCAGGGAAAGCCAGGCATGGGTGAGTTCATGGCATGGGCAGGCATTCCAAGTAAGTTCAGAATCTGCAGTAATTTATAGTAAAGACAAAATTAGCTTTTAATGTCTTTGTGGTGAGTTGGCTCCCGGAATTAAGAGGGAATCAGACTGGGCTTATCAATATCATTTAGACCACTAAGTTATTTGTTACATTGTTATCATAAAACCAAACCTGGTTGTGAAATAAAATTGTAAAAATATTATGGTAAGAAAAAAATGCCTACAGAAAATATCAGTCTCACTCCCTTCTCTCAGTCTTTCTCCAAGAAGAAGCCAGATTAACTTTGGTTCCCTATCTTTTGGATTGTAAATAACTTCCCCCTGGGACTCTGAATAATCACCTTTGAAGTGTAAATATGCCTGTTCATGCTTCAGGCTTAATGCCAGGTATTTATCAAAGGCCTTGCAAGAGTGTCCAGTTCTTCCCCTGACCACACTCTGAATCTGTATACATATTTTCCATTAGAAACCCTGTGCCAAACTATATGTCAGGTAGAATAAAAAATTATTACTGTAGATAGTGTTATGCTCAAATATGGGTCCCCCAAAAGACCACCAGAGACCAAGATCAATGTAAGTAGCAAAGAGGTTTTTATTGCGAGCTAGTTTGGTTCACCATGCACACATAGCAACTGGTGACACTGAGAGGCCCAGAGCCCAGAGTTTGCATCAGTTTTATACACTCTTTGGGGAAGGCAGGGACTTCACATACATCATAGTTCTCTTAGCAAATCATCACACACAATGGGAAAATGATAAAACACCTCTAAAGCATTGTTTGCACATTCACTGGTGGGAAAAAGTTGGGTAGGGGTGATTTGTCAGTACAAAAGGGGGATTCTTTGAAATGATTGGTTTAAACCATGAGGGGTGTACTAGCTGAACTACATGATTTCTCAAAATGTTATCAACCAACTCAAACTACTGGGAGTGTCATCTGGCATCCTAGGTATTTTGCCAGTCTCATGTTGATTGGTGGATGTTAGGGGGTTTATATGGGTCCCCAACTAGCTGAGTCAGGGCTACGTGGAGCAGCAGATCTCTCCTGCTTTTTGTAGATAAACAACTCAGCGAGTGGGTATGTGCGTAGGAGTGCTCTGTGGGTCTTTCCAAGGACAAAGGTCACACCCCCTTCCTTGGACAGGCTTTGCTCTGAGGTAGAGGCTGATTTTTCAAAAACCTATAAATGTGAGAAACTGTAAATGGGTGCTCAGAAATTGAAAATTTGTTTTCCTCTGGCACTCCATATTAAAATAAAATTTGGAGATATCCTCCTTTCTGAGTGCTGCTGGTTGCTTCGTGACTAGTCTCTTTCCCACAATATATTATGTTTTTTAATAAAATGAAATTTTATTAAAAACATGTTTTATAGTTTTTATGGAACTATACTCATCCATTACATTTTTCTTTGCTTGAGAAATTCACAGTTTAATTGGAAGTGTATGTATATTTTTCTCCTTTCAAAATGTTTAAATAGTGCATTTAGTTGTACATAGTGCACTATTTGTACATAATATTGGGGTACATTTTGGCATGTGTTCATGCATGGAATATATTTTGTTATATTTCATTTCCAGTACTTTCACTTTGTTACTCTTCCTTCTCCCCTGTACTCCATACCCCTTTCTGGTCTTTCTTACATTTATTTATTGTTTTATCAAACTGCTGCTTCATAGATGTATATGAAGATGGAATTTACTGGGTTCTTTTCATATATCTTCATACATCATTTGATCAGTCTTTTCCCTCAGTGTTTCCCTTTTCCATTTGTCCTCACTCTTTTGTAATTATGCCACATCTCATTTTGCCAAGCACATGGTCTGACTGGTAGTGTTACTGATTCACTGAACAACAGTGACAATGTTATAAAATTGAAGACTTGAAGCAAAAAGTAAAACTTCCAAAAAAGACTTCCTTGAGATCATCTTTATTCTGCCATGGGTTAACATGCTTCTAGTGAATAAGTTTTTAGTACTTACTTTTTTCTTTTAAGTAGACACACAATATCATTATTTAATTTTTATGTGGTTCTGAGAATCAAACCCAGTGCCTCACAGGTGCTAGGTGAACACTCTACTACTGAGCCACAACCCCAGCCTTTTCTGGTAATTCTTAAGTTCCTGTGTTTCATAGCTGACTGTGTGTACCAGGGCCAATATTATGGAATACCTAATTGTTGACTTTAGATTTTCAAGAAACAAATTTATACATCTATCCAAATCACTAAGTCTAAATCCATAATGAAAGAAGGCCAGGACTAAAGTACATCTCCCTGCACAGCCACATTTGCTATTCTGCAATTAAAAATAAAAGTTTGCTAGCTATCAATCATATAAAAGCAATTATATTTAGCTTTCTTCAGTTTATGATATATAGTATGAATAACTGTGATAAGCCCTTGAATTAAGTGATATAAAAATTCTGAATTACTTACAGGAAGGAATAGAGGTATCATAATAATATGATCTCACTTTTTATGAGAAGTATACTCCTATAGGTTGGATTCATACC
The DNA here is from genome assembly GCF_048772815.1 of Callospermophilus lateralis. NCBI lineage: Eukaryota > Metazoa > Chordata > Mammalia > Rodentia > Sciuridae > Callospermophilus > Callospermophilus lateralis. The sequence continues at coordinate 85,234,039 of NC_135318.1, forward strand.
CTTTTATCTTAAGGAAAGTTCATAAAGCCTATATATAATCCTAGTTCATTTTAACATACCCAAACCAGAAATGATTCTCACCAAAACAATAATATAGTTACTACAGTGGTGTACAGAATAAAAAAGAGGATTATTCAAATATTGTAATTTTGGGGAAAATATTATATTAATTATAAAGCCTGGAAGCCAAGGCCATACATTCTAACAAATGTGATGTCTGTCTGTGTTTCTGGTATCATAAGTTCTGCATCTTTTTTCTGCTTCGAGAACAAATACTTATGCACCCAAACATTTCTAAAAATAAGTTAAGTACAAGTTTAGAGAATATTTTTCAGTTATCATCTGTGAGCTAATAACAGTCAAAAGACAGAGATAATATAAAAAATAATGTCAAATTTAAAATTGGAAACAGAAATATCTATAGTGATAAGAATTCCTCATCCATTTATTTTGATACATAAAAAAACTAATAACAACACCTTTCACCTTGACTGCTCTCCTATAGATAAACAGGATCTTTTGAGTCCACTATCATTTCAAGTTCTGGATCTAGAAAGAAATATTTATTTTCCATAATGTTTTTAATGAAGCACCAAGTAGTCTTAGAATATATGATTGCTTTGAAGGATGACTATGTTATACTAAAAAACAACATGAACTTTAGTATTGTTTGCTGTTGTGTCTGTTGTGTATGTGAAATGCCCTAGTGGTATTTGACAAATATATTATTAATATAATAGGGAGAATTCTTGAGTTTTTTTTCTTCTTCCTTAATTTACACACATCCTGAGTCCTGTCAGTTCAATGGATGTGAATGAGGGGAAAAAACACCAAGCTACATGCATGCTCAAAAGAACAACAACAACAACAACAACAACAAAACACCAATCAGACACTGATAAAATCACTCACCTGTCAATCAGTGGGGTCTCCAATTCTGGATCTTAGCCAGCTCTCCAGACCAACTCCAATAGGACAACAGATTCTACAAAACTTGTTTTCCTCTCCTAAGCCCACCCTTCCTGTCCTAGCCCAATAAATGTTTCAGTCAGGTCGAGCTCCCTGCACGTCCTTATTTAGATATGCTCTGTCTGTCTGAGGGTCCTGCATGGAAGCAAAATCTCAATAATAATGCCTCTGTTTTAAAGTCTGACTCTTTTTGCTCACTGCTGCCTGAACTTACAAGGAAAAATGAACATCTTTATTAGATTATTTCTCAAAGAGATAATGATCACAAGGGAATAAATAAGCAGATATTATGAACTATATCTTATACATTTTTGATTTTATTTGGGGACATATATGGGCATATCAAATAATATGCTTAACCATTTCAAACAGAATTAGTTCTTTAAATTTTCTTTTTTTATTGGTTGTTCAAAACCTTACAAAGCTCTTGACATATCATATTTCATACATTAGCTTCAAGTGAGTTATAAACTCACATTTTTACCACAAATACAGATTGCAGAATCACATCGGTTACACATCCACATTTTTACATAATGCCATACTAGTAACTGTTGTATTCTGCTACCTTTCCTATCCTCTATTATCCCCCTCCCCTCCCCTCCCCTCTTCTCTCTCTATCCCATCTACTGTAATTCATTTCTCTCCCTGTTTATTTTCCCATTCCCCTCACAATCTCTTATATGTAATTTTATATAACAATGAGGGTCTCCCTCCATTTCCATGCACTTCCCCTTTTCTCTCCCTTTCCCTCCCACCTCAGGTCTCTGTTTAATGTTAATCTTTTCTTCCTGCTCTTCCTCCCTGCTCTATTCTTAGTTGCTCTCATTATATCAAAGAAGACATTTGGTATTTGTTTTTTAAGGATTGGCTAGCTTCACTAAGCATAATCTGCTCTAGTGCCATCCATTTTCCTGCGAATTCCTTGATTTTGTCATATTTTAGTGCTGTGTAATACTCCATGGTGTATAGATGCCACATTTTTTTGATCCATTCATCCATTGAAGGGCATCTGGGTTGGTTCCACAGTCTAGCTATTGTGAATTGTGCTGCTGAGAACATCGATGTGGCAGTATCCCTGTAGTACACTCTTTTAAGGTCTTCAGGGAATTGTCCAAGAAGGGCAATAGCTGGGTCAAATGATGGTTCCATTCCCAGCTTTCCCAGGAATATCCATACCTCTTTCCAAATTGGCGGAACCAATTTGCAGTCCAACCAGCAATGTACAAGAGTACCCTTTCCCCACATCCTCTCCAGCACTTGTTGTTGTTTGACTTCATAATGGCTGCCAATCTTACTGGAGTGAGATGGTATCTTAGGGTGGTTTTGATTTGCATTTCTCTGACTTCTAGAGATGGTGAGCATTTTTTCATGTACTTGTTGATTGATTGTATGTCCTCCTCTGAGAAGTGTCTGTTCAGGTCCTTGGCCAATTTGTTGATTGGGTTATTTGTTATCTTATTGTCTAATTTTTTGAGTTCTTTGTATACTCTAGATATTCAGGCTCTATCTGCAGTGTGAGGAGTAAAAATTTGTTCCCAAGATGTAGGCTCCCTATTTACCTCTCTTATTGTTTCTCTTGCTGAGAAAAAACTTTTTAGTTTAAGTAAGTCCCATTTGTTGATTCTTGTTATTAACTCTTGTGCTATGGGTGTCCTATTAAGGAATTTGGAGTCTGACCCCACAATATGTAGATCAAAGCCAACTTTTTCTTCTATCAGATGCAGAGTCTCTGATTTGATATCAAGCTCCTTGATCCATTTTGAGTTAACTTTTGTGCATGGTGACAGGAGGGGGTTCAGTTTCATTTTGTTGCATATGGATTTCCAGTTTTCCCAACACCATTTGTTTAACATGCTCTCCTTCCTCCATTGCATGCTTTTAGCCCCTTTATCAAATATAAGATAGTTGTAACTTTGTGGCTCAGTCTCTGTGTCCTCTATTCTGTACCATTGGTCCACCCACCTATTTTGGTACCAGTACCATGCTGTCTTTGTTACTATTGCTCTGTAATATAGTTTGAAATCTGGTATCGCTATACTGCCTGATTCACACTTCCTGCTTAGAATTGCTTTTGCTATTCTGGGTCATTTTTTTTCCATATAAATTTCATGATTGCTTTATCTATTTCTACAAGCAATGCCATTGGGATTTTGATTGGCATTGCATTAAACCTATAGAGAACTTTTGGTAATATCGCCATTTTGATGATGTTAGTTCTGCCTATCCATGAACAGGGTATATTTTTCCATCTTCTAAGATCTTCTTCTACTTCTCTCTTTAGGGTTCTGTAGTTTTTATTGTATAAATCTTTCACCTCTTTTGTTAGGTTGATTCCCAAGTATTTTATTTTATTTTTTTTGAGGATATTGTGAATGGAGTGGTTTTCCTCATTTCTGTTTCAGAAGTTTTGTCACTGATATACAGAAATGCCTTTGATTTATGCGTGTTGATTTTATATCCTGCCACTTTGCTGAATTCATTTATTAACCCTAGCTGTTTCTTTGTAGACCCTTTTGGGTCTGTTAAATATATTATCATGTCATCCGCAAATAGTGATAATTTAAGTTCTTCTTTTCCAATTTTTATGCCTTTGATTTCTTTCGTTTGTCTAATTGCTCTGGCCAGTGTTTCGAGAACTATATTGAATAGAAGTTGTGATAGAGGGCATCCATGTCTTGTTCTAGATTTTAGAGGAAATGCCTTCAATTTTTCTCCATTCAGAATGATACTGGCCTGAGGCTTAGCATAGATAGCTTTTACAATGTCAAGGTAAGTTCCTGTTATCCCTAGTTTTTCTAATGTTTTGAACATAAAGGGATGCTGTACTTTTTCAAATGCTTTTTCTGCGTCTATTGAGATGATCGTATGGTTCTTATCTTTAAGAATATTGATGTGGTGAATAACATTTATTGATTTCCATATATTGAACCATCCTTGCATCCCAGCGATGAATCCTACTTGATCATGGTGCACAATTTTTTTGATGTGCCTTTGTATCCAATTCGCCAGAATTTTATTGAGGATTTTTGCATCTAGGTTCATCAGAGATATTGGTCTGTAGTTTTCTTTCTTTGAGGTGTCTTTGTCTGGTTTCGGAATCAATGTGATGTTGGTCTCATAGAATGAATTTGGAAGAGCTCCCTCTTTTTCTATTTCCTGAAATAACTTGAAAAGTATTGGTATTAATTCTTCTTTAAAGGTTTTGTAAAACTCCGCTGTATACCCATCCGGTCCTGGGCTTTTCTTGGTTGGTAGTCTTTTGATTGCTTCTTCAATTTCATCCATTGATATTGGTCTGTTCAAATTGTGTTTATCCTCCTGACTCAGTCTGGGCAAATCATATGTCTTAAGAAATTTATCGATGTCTTCACTCTCTTCTATTTTATTGGAATATAGGTTTTCAAAATAATTTCTCATTGTCTTCTGTATTTCTGTAGCATCTGTTGTGATATTGCCTTTTTCATCCCGTATGTTAGTAATTTGAGTTCTCTCTCCTTCTCTTTGTTAGCATGGCTAAGGGTCTGTCAATCTTATTTATTTTTTCAAAGAACCAACTTTTAGTTTTGTTAATTTTTTCAATAGTTTCTTTTGTTTCAATTTTGTTGATTTTCGCTTTGATTTTAATTATTTCTTGCCTTCTGCTGCATTTGCTGTTGTTTTGCTCTTCCATTTCTAGGGCTTTGAGATGAAGTGTGAGCTCATTTATTTGTTGGTTTTTCCTTTTTTTGAGGAATGACCTCCAGGTGATGAATTTCCCTCTTAAAACTGCCTTCATTGTGTCACATAGATTCCGATAAGTTGTGTCTGTATTTTCATTTATCTCTAAGAATTTTTTTATTTCCTCCTTTATGTCTTCTGTAACCCCTTGATCATTCAGAACATATTTTTCATTTTCCATGTGATATAGGATTTTCCCTTCCTTCCTTTATCATTGATTTCCAGTTTCATTCCATTATGATCAGATAAAATGCATGGCATTATCTCCACCCCATTATATTTACTGAGGGTTGCCCTATGGCATAATATATGATCTATTTTTGAGAAGGAACCATGTGCTGCTGAGAAAAAAGTATATCCAGTTGATGATGGTTGATATATTCTATATATGTCAGTTAAGTCTTGGTTATTGATTGTGATATTGAGTTCTATAGTTTCTTTATTCACCTTTTGTTTGGAGGATCTGTCCAATGATGGGAGAGGTGTCTTGAAGTCACCCATAATTATTGTGTTGTGGTCTATTTGATTCTTGAACTTGAGGATAATTTGTTTTATGAACGTTTCAGCACCATTATTTGGTGCATAAATAATGATAATTGTTATATCTTGATGGTGAATGGTTCCATTTAACAGTATATAATGTCCTTCCTTATCCCTTTGGATTAACTTAGTCTTGATGTCGATTTTATTCAATATGAGGATGGCCACGTCTGCTTGCTTGCGAGGACTGTGTGCGTGGTATATTTTTTTTCCAGCCTTTCACCTTCAGCCTGTGTATGTCTTTTCCAGTCAGATGTGTCTCCTGGAGGCAGCATATTGTTGGATTTGTTTTTTTAATCCATATTACCAGCCTATGTCGCTTTATTGGAGAGTTTAAACCATTAACGTTTAGAGTTACTATTGATATATGGTTTGTACTTCCAGCAATGTTTGATTATTTATCTCTCTCTTTTTCTTTAATTTAGTTTGTTTCTCCATGATTAGCTTTCCCCCCTCCATCTGTCTTTACTGAGGTACTTCCCAATGTTGGCTTTGGTTATTGTTTTTCATTTCTTCCTCATGTAGTGTTTTGCTCAAGATGCTTTGCAATGCTGGTTTTCTGGCTGCAAATTCTTTTAGCTTTTGTTTATCGTGAAAGATTTTATTTCATTGTTGTACCTGAAGCTTAATTTTGCTGGATACAGAATTCTTGGTTGGCATCCATTGTCTTTCAGTGTTTGAAATACGTTGTTCCAGGATCTTCTCGCTTTCAGCGACTGTGATGAAAAATCAGTTGTTAACCTTATTGGTTTACCCCTGAATGTAATCTGCCTCCTTTCTCTTGTAGCTTTTAATATTTTCTCTTTGTTCTGTATATTGGATATCTTTATAACAATGTGTCTTGGCATTGGTCTACTGTGATTTTGTATGCTCGGTGTCCTGTATGCATCTACATTTTGTATATCTGTTTCTTTTTTTATTTCTGGAAAGTTTTATATAATTATTTCATGTAGCAGGTTACTCATTCCCTTGGTTTGAATTTCTATTCCTTCCTCTATCCCAATGACTCTTAAAATTTTTTTTTTATGTTATCACATATCTTTTGGATGTTTCTCTTGTGATTTTTAACCAGCCTATCTGAGTTGGCTAGACTCTTTTCAAGATGATATATTTTGTCTTCATTTTCTGACGTTCTGGCTTCTACTTGCTCCACTCTATTAGTGATACTCTCATTTGAGTTTTTAATTTGGTTTATAATTTCCTTCATTTCTAAGATTATTGTTTGATTCTTTTTTATAATCTCTGTCTCCTGATAAAGATGCTTAACTTCTTCTTTTATCTGTTTATGTAATTAATTCTCAATGTGTTCTTTCGCTGCTTGAATTTTCTGTCTCGTATCCTCATTAAGGTTCCAATCCATCTGTCTAAGGTATTCCTTGAGTTCTTTATATGACCATTTTTCTGATGACTCTGTATCCTCTTGAGTATTTAGGCTGTCCTGCATTGTTTGTACTACTTTTCTTCCTTGCTTTTTCATGCTGCTCATTTTTCTTCTTGTTATGTTTGACTGCTGAGTTACTGTTTACACCTATTAATTTATTTGATCCTTGGAAGGAAAGGTATTAGAAGGGAAGGGAAGAAGTCACCAGAGAGAATGAGAGTAAGCAGGTAGAATTCAAGTAAGGGGGAATAAGAGAATTGAGAAGAAATGAAAAGACAGAAGAAAAGAAGAAAGGAAAAAAGAAATAGAAAATTAAAAAGAATTAAAAAAATAATTATAGTAATAATAAAAATTAAAATTAAAAAATAAAATTAAATGAATTAAAAAAATTAAAACAACAACAACAACAACAACAACAACAACAACAAAAATTTAATAAATGCAGTCTTAGAGTTCGATTCAGTATTCTTCCAGTAGGTGGAGCTGTGCCCACCGGGCCAAGCTTCTCCTCTCAGTAGGCAGGAGCCAGTCACTGTGCAGCATCTCTTCCTCCCGGTCTGGGCTGGTCTCCAATCCTGAGTGCCTAGGGCCTTCTCTTTTGTCTAGTCACTTCCCCACTATTCCTCGAGCTAGGCCCCGCTCACCGGTGATGCTCACCACAATACTGGCTACACGCCAGGTCTGCTGCTCCTGTGAGTCCTGTTTTCATGAACGTCTGGGCACACTCTTCCTGTTTGCCATTCTCTTGGACCCTAAGTTTGTAGAGCTTGGGGCTGAGAACCCCCAGCAAATTTGCCTGCCCTCTGGTAGCCATGCCCCCATAAGCTGGTGCAAGAGACCTCAGTTGTCAGCACTGGTGGGAGCGGTAGCCGGGAGTTCTGTGCTGCAGGTCCCATGCCACTGCTGATTCTCCCATGTGGGCAGGGCTGTTCCAAGAGCCGGGCAGACGGGGCCATTTGCCATGTGGACAGGGCCTTTTGCAGAGCTGGGCGGGCAGGAGCTGTTCACAGGAGGGCGGGGGGGGGTGTCGTTTGCAGTGCTGAAATGGTGGGGGGCGTGGTCGTTTGCAGCGCCAAACCGCCAGAGGCGGTTCACAGAGCCAGGCCTTCGGGGGCCCAGGCAGGCAGCGGCCATTCATATGTTCGCTGCAATGCGTGGGCAGCGGCAGTTCGCCAGGACTGTGCCCCTGTTCCGCATTGCCAAGATTCACTCGTCTGGGACAAACTGACCCCTCCAATAGACTTACTAATTACTAGCAGGTCTCCTTTCGGGGATGTGGGGGGTCGTTCTTTGCAGCGCCGAACCGGCGGGGGAGGGGTGGTCCATTGCAGCGCTGAACCTCCAGAAGCGGTTCACAGAGCCGGCCGGCGGGGGCCCAGGCAGGCAGCAACCATTCATATGTTTGCTGCAACGTGTGGGCAGCAGCAGTTCGGCGGCGGCCGGCGGGACTGTGCCCCTGCTCCGCGTTGCCGAGATTCACTCATCTGGGACCAACTGACCCCTCCAATAGACGTACTAATTCCTGGCAGGTCTCCTTTCAGCGGAATTTTGCTAGAAGCTTCTCAGCAGGTCGCATGTAGGTGTATTAATGGGTCTCTCTGATCTCGTTACTGCGGAGGCATTGAAAGTGCTGCCTCCTCGCCAGCTGCCATGTTGGGTCCCAGTTCTTTAAATTTTCGCTACTGATTATCTGCATTTGAGACATCATTGACCTACAATTCAGAAAAAAATGTGTTAATTCTATCACTAAATTTATCAGGTTTTTGTCACTTTGGCATATCATTTATTAAATGTATATATTTATAATTGTATTTATTCTAAAAGGTTTTTAAAAGATAAAAGAAAATTTATGTTAAACGAGTAGTTAAAAGAGCTTTGTAAATCAATCTATCATTATAATGCTATGTAATAACACAGCATTTCCCTTTTTAAAATTTATTTACAAGCAATATGCATTTAACAATAAAATAATAACATACATTACATAACATATATTGCAAATAAATAAATGTGTAAGTTAAAAATAATTTATAAGCTTTCATTTCGAATAATACTGGTAGAATTTACTCAGAGGTGAAAATAGGTAAACATTTAAATGATGATATATAAATATGTGCATTAATATTAGGGTATAGTGACATATACCTATTTTTGTAAAATAGTTTGTCTTCATGAAAACATCAAAAGTAGTATTAAGAAATATTATTATAGTTGTAAAAATGAGAAATCCAAATTGTACATATCTGAGCTTTCTGAGTCTATTACTTTGAAACACAAATACACAGTGAAATATGCTTTAAAAACAAACCCTCAACTTGAATATGTTAAAACATGAATAGGAATATTTAAGTTTGATTTAGCCTAAAATTAAATTAAAATAGTTTTGTAACTTTAACAACTACTTTGAAGGTTTTATTTTTTATTAAAACACATACAAAAGGGTACAAATTTCTTTCTCTTAATAATGCAAGTACAAAACAAAGATTATAAGAAGATTCACTAAGCTTCAAAAATGTAGTTATCATGAAATAAATTACATCTGGGCAAAATAATATTTAGAATAAATTTGGAAATCAAGTCAGAACTATAAGCATTCTAATATACCAAATCTTTATTGTTAAATATATTACAGAAAATAAATATGTATTCTAAAAAAAAGACTTGAGAAATGTGTGTGCAAAACAAGGTGGAACTTCAGAAAATTTTATACTTACCCTGTGTCTGTCCATGTGTCTCTCTCACAGCTTTACACTGTGACACAAATAATAGGAACAATGAAGAACACATTTTTGACTTTTTACCTTTAGAGAAAGTTGTCAGATCTCATTATCTATTTTAAATAGTGATTTGCATTAGGATTTATTCAATAATTAATGATCATCCTGTGCTTGTTATTTATAATAAAGAGTATGAAGAACAACCGAGAACAAAGCTACAAATGAGCACTATTTTACATACTTTATACACAAAGATATGAAAAATTTGGCTCTATATAAGTATTAAAAATTGTAATGTATTCTGCTGTCATGTATATTTAAAAAAAATAAAATCAATTGAAAAAAATATTGAATAATTTCAGAACACAAAGTGCTACATCATGAACCCAGCCTAATTCTAAGATTGCAACCCATCTTTTCACAATGTCATAAAAAGTTATTTTCTCTTTTACTATAGATTGCTGTGATTTCTAAACTTGTTTGAAATTCCTGCCCATGCCTTCAACAGACCCATGCCTGGCTCCCACTGAGGAAATAACAACCCTCTCTGAAACATCAGGGGTGACTTATAAATCCTGATTTAGAGGTCTGAATTTACTTCCTAACTTGAAATACAATGCCATGTAAATCATTTACCTTCTGTCTGCCTTTGTGATTGCTTTTCCAAATCCTGTTAACTGTAAATTCTCACGACACCCCCTTTTGCAACTTTTTGTGCTATAAAATTTAGTTCCTGTGGTACTGGGGGCTGAGCTCTAGCCTGGGATTTTTCAAAGAGAGAGTCCTGGCCAGCTCCAGTGTAGGAAATAAAAGCTAGTTTTAATTTCATTTAAAATTGGAGACAGTGGTATTTCTTTCACTCATTGTACACACTACAGAACAGTAGAAACTGGAAAACAATGCCAAAGCAAGTGCAAAATCACACAGCAGGTAGGGCTATATCAAGGGGTAATAAAGGAGGTCTTAAGAAACCTGACCTCTCTAAGCTATGGAAAAAGGACAACTAGTACACACTTATAAAAAGACATATATATTTCCCAAATTTCTATCTTAAATGGATACATGGTAAGAATAGAGAAGTTAAATGTAATCTGGCACATTTACATTCTTTTCCCAGACAATTTTACTTCTATTTCACTATATTAGCTAATTTTAATGCCTTTAACCCTTTTCTAATTTGTATTCTACCTCTGCTAGATAATGTTTTCTTATGCAATATTTATTAGGTAATTTACAAGGAACTCAATTACATAAATCACTTTTAGAAATTATAAAGCAACAGAAAAAAATGTTTAAAACATGTACAAAGAAATATCACAGAATATGAAGTCTATGTAGATACCATGGTCTTTAGGTTAAGCTCCTAGTTTAAAGAAAGATTGAATTGGTGTGAAATTTTAGTTTGAAAACTTATCTCAAAAAACAAAAAACTTGAAAATACTCTTCCCTTTTCTTTAGACAGAGAGACAGATGGAAAATCAGGGACGATGGTGGGTTTGGAACTGTATGGGGCAGCAGAGAAGCTCCATAAATTTAAAAAGTCAAACACCATTTACCTGTCCAAGATTTTATTAACAAGACCGCAGTGGCCTGTCACAAAAAAGAAGGGGGGTTGATTGAGAATGAGAGAGCATAAGCAGGGTGTTTATAATTATGGGCACAATGCGAGGTGAGGGGGGTACAAGGAGGAGTGGGCCGTTACTTCTTTTTTGGCCAAGAGTATGTGCCATTTCAGGGTTTGGGCACATTCAAAGTTTGCGCCATTAATAGGGATTTGATGTTCATGCGCCTTTATAAGTTCATGCCATTCAGTGTGTCATGCACCTGAACTCCTGGAAGAGAAGAAATTTGGGCGCCATTTTTACCAACATTTCTCCCTTTTTAGCTTTGGTTTGGGACATCCTGATCATTCTGGCTACTTACTGCTGAGTAAGGGCATCGTTTAGAGGAAGGGTGATAAGTGGGTTGGAGAAGGAGGGCAAGGAGGCTCCATATCCATGTTCTAAAGGCATGGATTTTCTCCAGGGAGAAGTCCATAAATGTGCCCTGGAACCTCAATTGTTTGATATAGTAAGCCATTCATTGGGGTGGTGGTGGGGGTGGGATAAGCCAAATATCTTTTTAGAGGGCTTGAAAGAATTGCATGCATCAGAGGGTAGCAGGTGTCATTTTCTCTAGGAGGAGTATCAGAGGTACAGCATAAGCCACAAACCTGCAGCTATGAAAAGAAACAATAGAGACAGCACTAATTTCTGGCATGTTTTGCAGTCACTAGGGCTGGGGAGAAAAAGGCCTCTGCCCAGGAGAAGGCAGGTGAGAACATATAAGACTAAAAACCAAGGGCTTATTTCTTTTGAATTATGGGGCAGAGATGGCCCTTCAGTGGAATTGTCATTTGGTATCTTCGTCTTTCAGCATTTGGTAGAAGTTTTTTGGAATGAGTTCACGTGAGTGTCCTTCAACTCCTTGGCAAGTAGCTACTAATCCCTGAGGAATAACTGTTGAAAGTTTGATTAGAGATTTTGTTAATTTGCCTTTGAAGGAATTTTAAAATGCAAGGAAGGAGGGCACAAAATAAAAAGACCACGACTAGAGGTTCGAGGATTGGGAGAATCCAGCAGATGAGGGGATTTGTGAAGAGGCCCTAATAAGATTGTTTTGCCAATTGATGCTTTCTTTTTTCTAGTGTTCCCCCAGCTGTTTATTCTTATCTTTCAGTATCACTGACTGATTAACATAAAAACAACATTTCTCCTTTAAGAACAGGCAGAGGCCTCCTTTCTCCTAAGCCTTGGCAGTTTTGTATGACTACAGCTGCTAGGGAATCCAATTGATTTTGGAGGGTAAGTATGTACTTAGTCACTGTTCGAGGTCATCTATTAACAATTTTAGGCACAATTGATTGATTATACTATACGAGGGAGATAGTTAAACCCACTGTACCCATTGTCAAGCCTGCTGTAATTCCTAAAGTAGTGAGGAGAGATATGAATTGGAACACCCATTTGGTGTTATGTGTGTCATGAGAGGAATTGGCATGTCTGTGTCTCCTAGAACTATGTCTCCATAGGGAAATGAGAAGAAGAGTACATGTGCCTTTCCAGTCATGGGGCAGACAGTGGTATGCAGTTGTCCCACATTAAAGTGATGTCTCATTGACAGGTGAGCAGTGGGCCTTATTACTTTTTGATAGAGAGATTGTTCATTGACATTGCTTCTCAGGTAACTTTCCTACTGGTACATTCCCTGATGACTCAAAACATAAATGAGCAGCCTTGTAGAGAGGGACCCTTGAGAGTTTTTCTGTGGTGTCTTGAGTTGAAGAGTTCTCCTTGAGTTTTGCCCGAGAACTATTTATCGGGTTTGCTATTAGTTTTGGGGATTCAGTTCTAGTCTGCAAAAACAGCCAACATCCCTATACATAGTTTGTAATATTAGTAGCCTTTAACATATTGAGAGAGATATTGAGAAGTTTAAGAGGGAGAAGAGGATATTTGACTGTTTTTGCCAGGCAGCCAATTGGATATATCAATCATCATCTTTCAGCGATGCTTCCTGTTGAGTTTCAAGACACTTGGACATGGAATGGGGGGAGCTGGGCCCGGGTTTTTACAAATGGCCATACAATACTTATTGTTATTATGTTCACAGGCCAGGGGTTGACCATGAAAACAGTTCTTTGGAGGGATTTCATTGAAGAATTTAAAACTCCTCCTAGAAGGAGTTTAGCTACAGTTTATGGGACAGAAGGGTACAGGGTTTAGCCTTCCCTACACTATGATTTGAAAGAGAGTTAGCAGGTATAAAGTCAGTAGACATAGGTCCAAAAAGGGTGTGGGTGTACTGTGTTGTTGTGGGTTCCTAGATCTTATTGGAAAGCCCTTTCTTATGTGTGTTCTCCTCCAGAATGGAAGGGCGAATTGTGCATAACTGTGAAAATATGGATCTTGAGAGGGTTATTTAGGGATATCTTACAGGTAAATCTAGGTGATTGTGGAGGTCCAGTAATATTGGGGTCTGTGGTGGGATTGTCTTCTTGGAGGGCATGCTGCCAGTTTTAACCTAGACATATGAATCCAGAGAATTACTTGCTTGCCTCCCTGTTTAAGTTTTGTAGCATTGGATGTACACAGGACTACATGTAATGGTCTTTCCAATTTTGGGGTTGGGGGGAATCTTTTTCCTGGGGAAGAAAAATAGACGCATTTGCCTGGTTTGAAGGGAATGGAGGCAGCTGATTTTTTTTGGATACAGAAACAACAAATCTTGTTGCTTTCATAACTCATAGAATATAAGGAAGAGAAGGGGAAGAGCATTTTGGTCAGGGAGGTGCCAGGGCTTGTGAGACTCAACGTGCCAAAAAATCATTTACCTCTCCAAGATTTTATTAGTTGACTGCAGTGGCCGATCTCAGAAGAGAAAGGGGGTTGAGTGAGAGAGAGCGCATAAGCAGGGTGTTGATATTTATGGGCTCAACACGAGGTGAGAGGGAGCAGAGGGGAATGGGCTGTTACTTTTTTATTGTCCAATAGTCTATGCCACTTCAAGGATGGGGCGGTGGGCCATTCAATGTTTGTGCCCTTCATAGGGATTGGAGGTGAAGGATTGCACACCATTCAGTGTCCCCACCATTCAGTGTGCATCATGGACCTGAACTCCCAAAAGACAATCACTTTGGGTGTGGTCTTTACCAACAGGAAAATTTATTTAACAACAGTTTGTTTCTTTCTGGAAGACTTTAGCCTCTTTGAAGATTAATATTTATACTCAGCACTAGGAAATTTTCCTTTTTTATCTCTCTCTTCTTCTCTTCCATTTTCTATTTTTTCTCATTTTAAAATTATGTTTAGAAAATTTATTCACCAGGTCTAATCTTGTATGTTTCTATCTGAGGAATATCTTCAATGTTATCTTCCAGGTTTTAAATTAGGCTTCTAAGAAATGTTTTTGTTTTCTTGTTTTTAATATACAAAGTTTCTGTCTTAATTTCTAGAGTTTTGCGCCTGGTGAGGTATGATTTATTAAACCCATGTAGAAAGGAGATAATCTTTAAGTTAATAAAATTTTAAGTGTGTATAATGATAAGGAAACTTAGTTCTAAAATTACCTTATCTGCTATAAAATTTTAAGTAATATAATTTTAAATGTTAAATATTTAAAATAATTTAATTTTCTTTCTCATTTGGTAAAATTTGTCAAGGCAAAATAATTCATGTTATTTTCTTAAAATTTTATTCTGTGAAATTTGCTTTGCCATTTATAATTCATGTAGAAATATTTATAGAAATTTATCACTTTTTTAAAGATATCTAAGCAATCCAAAGAGGCAAGTTAAATAAAATTCAAGGTATTTTTTATATATAATATAACTTTATGAGTATTCTTTATAATAGTAAACAGCCTTCAAGATGGAAAGTAGCCCAAACAAATGTGCTCAAGGCCAAAACTGACTCTGAAGGCTTAAGCCTGTTCACAGCACACCATCAAAAAGTGGAGGTATTTAAGACTTGGAAGACTAAGGTGGGAATTTTCCTGAGTACATGTACTCTTGTGATACTAAAAACTTTAGAGGAAAAGCCATCTATAAAACTCTTGAAGTGCAAGGACCCCATAGTTCTTACACCTATCTCAGACATGAGTCATTCAAGTAAGTTTCCTGACCATGAGCTTTTGTTCACATTAGACTTTTTAAATTGGCTTACAAATATTGATTTAATAAAGTCACTGAGATGTGAAGATTATGAACATTTATTTTGTCAAACATAAGAATTAGACATACCCCTAGTGGAAAAAAGCACAAATCTCTAGGGCATATCTTTCAATGCTGTTAAATCTAATTAAAATGTACACATAATATGACAAAATATTCTCCAATTTTATTAAGAAACAATTTAAATGTCTCAGCATTATGATTGACCATTCTTAGAAAGTCATTTCAAGAACTGTAGAGTCATGCTTCCAGTAATGGCAAAGGTGATATCATATTTAAGTAAACAGTAAATTTTTAGGTTATTTGGGATATAAGGTACAAACTCCATTAAAAGCATTAGAAAAAAGAAATACAAGCACTGTCAGAAAGAGTCCTGATATATAAAAGTAAATCAGTAAAATGAAAGAATAAATTAATAAAAATTTCAGACCAGGTATGGTGGTGAATGTAATACTAATGATTATAGGGAATGAGGCATGAGAATCAGAAGCTCAAAGCCAATCTTTGCAATTTTGCAAGATCTAGTCTCAAAACAAACGAGCAAATCAATTAATCAATAAATAAAATTAATTCAAAATGGAATCATGAGAAACACAATAAAATGTTTTAAGTTAACATCTTACTAGACTCTAGATTCATTCCTTGACCTTTATTCTTTTGCTATTCATTGTCTTAGTTTATATTTTCTACTGAAGTTCTTTCCAGAAACACAAAACCCAGTTCTTCCACAAATTATTTCCAGGAAGGACAATCTCTGTAAATCTTCATTCCATTGGTAAGGATTGTTAAGCCATCTATCATGAATTAACATCTCTATCCTCTTCTTTAAGTCTGTTCTTTGGCCTGTTTTTCTTTCCCTGTCTTCATTATGATTCATAACTACATAGTTACAATTATGGTTTATATTGCTTCTTTGCCTTAGAACAATTAAGCCTGTTGCACACTTTTCTCTGACCCCAAAACTCATGCTTTGGTTTTTCTTTGTGGTCAGCTACACCACCTGAGTTGATACAGGTCCTAATGCAGCAGATTTCTGTTTGATTTGGTCCTGGATTTCTTCCTATCATGTATGGGGCTCAGGATTCTTTGTACTTAGGGCTTCCCTCTTAGTGCGGTTGCATATTATAAACCAGTTTTGATATAATGATATACCTCCTTTCAAATATAGTAGATGTAAAAAATAGATTTGATATTGGGACTTCATAGAGATGAGTGACTGCAGTTTATACCTGTTGTGTTATGAAACCTTCCTCATGGTATAAAAACAGAGTTTTATTTTCTGTTCATAAAACTTGTAATCATGAAATAAACAAACCAAGCTTCATGCAGTTCTGATCTCATTTAACTACTATAAATACTACATGTCTACAAATCATTGAGCTTTTGATGTTTTTAAGGGCCACTTTTCTTTAGTGAAGTATAAATAATTCTTTAATTATTTCATCCCATATAAATAAGGAAAATAATATTGGGCACTACCAAATTTTACAGAAAATATGAGAGAAATTATTAATGATTGACAGATGATAAAACTGAGATTCCCAGAATTTAGTTGATATATCATAGTTTATAGAGTACTAAGTGAGAAAACTTAAGATTAAAATAAAATCCATCATATATATATATATATATATATATATATATATATATATATATATATATATCATATTTTACAAACTCTTATACCTAATAAATTATGAGGCCAGACTATGACTTTATTGGCTTCTCCATTTAAAATTTTTATTTTAGAAAGTTTTTTATTAGAACAAATAATTGTATACCTGATTACAAATATCTAAAGAAACATTCAATACCTTCAATAACCACAATGTTCATAAAACTATGTAAAGTAGAATTTTAATATATTTACATTAGATATTTAGAAAAATAAGTATTATAATCTGGTGGTATTAAGCATTTTTGTAATTGTGCAGTTATAAACATTGATTTAGCTATATCCCTGTGGTATGCTCTGATGATCTTCAGTAGAATAATGGATAAAGAAAATGCACATTAACACACAATGGAATATTGTTGATCATTAAAAAATAATACATTCATGGCATTTGTAGGTAAATGGATGGAGTTGGAGAATTTAATGCTAATAAGTGAATTAAGCCAATAGTCAACAAAACAAATGCTGAATATTTTCTCTGATATAAAGATGCTGATTCAAAATTGGGAGGATGGCGGAGTATGGGAGGAATAGACAAACTATAGATAGGGCAGAGGGGAGAAGGAAGGGGACATGGCAATAGGAAAGGCGGTGGAAAAAGATAAATGCCATTACCCTAAGTAGATGTATGAAGACACGAATGGTGTGACTCAATGTTGTGTATAACAAGAGATATATAAAAAAAATGTGCCCTATATGTGTATTATGAACTGAGATAAATTCTGCCATCATATATAAAAAATTAGAATATATTTTTAAAAATTAGATTATAAGAGAATGTGAGTGAATGCAGAAGAAATAAAATATTTAAAATAAAAGAATAAAAAAGCATAATTGTATGTCTTGAAAATATTTCATAAGTTCTCTTATGGAATACCCAAGATTAATTGTAACTTATTATGTGAAAAATAAATAAATAAATAAATAAATAAATGTTAGAAAGTTAGATGTTTGGGCTGCATTACAGTTTCTTGAGACTTTGTGTGCAGAATATGTCAGATAATGTTCAAACTCATCACAAAAAGAAGATGTTAAAGTGAGATGAAATTAGAAGTTGTTTTAGTCAGCTTGATTTTTTTTTTACCACTGTGACTAAAGAACTTGACATGAGAAATTGTAGAGAAATAAAAATTTATTTGCAGGCTTATTGTTTCAGAGGTCTTTTTCTATAGAAGACTGCTCCATTCCTCAGGGCTCAAGGTGAGGCAGAACATAATGGCAGAAAGGTGTAGCATAGGGAAAAACTCTCATGATGACCAGGAAGAAGAGACAGATTCTCTGTTTTGAGTAAATACATAAATTTATACTCCAAAACCACATGCCCAATTCCCACTTTCTTCAGTGACAAATTGTCACTTCAGTTACCACACAGGTAATTTATTCAGGAATTAATTCACTGATGACATTAAGGCTATAATCCAATCATTTGTATCCTAAACCTCCCTGCATTGTTTATCAGGGGAGTTTTTGGGGACACCTAACAACTGAAACATAACAGAAATATAGCAGACTGTGAGGCTTCTAACCATCTCTCCCTTTACTGATAAATTGAATACACATATACTTATGTTATGGGTCCTTATTTGACAAAGTCATGAATGAAATCAAAGATTTAGATACATTGGACAATAGAGAAAATAACTACATTCAAATGAGTAGAAAAAGGTGGAGTAGACCTGGTCTTTGAATTGTGGAGTGAAGTGCCACATATTTGGGACAAAATCACCCCAAAGTCAGAGGTCACCTTGAATAGAGAGATATCAAGATATATATAAGCTACTTTAAATATTTCTGTAATTTTTACCTTTATTTATTCTTTGGTTAGAGAAGAAGTTATATATAAGTATAAAAATGACAAAGTGGTCATCTTCTATGAACAAGTAAGTCTTTTCATGTGTTTCACAACATGAAGGCAGAGAAGTTAAATCTCAAAGGTGTCAGTTTGTTCCAAGAATAGATTTACCAGTGGTTTTCTAGCTTCTGTTGCTGGAAAAATTGCTTTTCTTTCGATTTAATTATAGGTTACAGAGGTAAAATTAAGCAAACCACTGATACACTCAGTGTAACTTGAGCACTTTCTGAGCCCTGGCCTACCCTTGTTTACCCAATAATAATTTTAAGCCTACCAATTGTTTCCAGAAAAAAAAAGTTTCTGCATGCACTTAGTGTCTAACATTACCAACTTCTGTTGAAGAAAGTTTATCCTAAACTTCCAATATCTATAAGCAAAGGAGATTGAGCATGTGCAAATCTTCATACATTCCAAACAATTGGAGTTGCATTGTGTGTAACTACATCTAAGGACCAAAATTCCCAGCAGTAGTGTTAGAAATGTGTTAAAAATTAATGATCCCTGCTTCATCAGAGAAAATATTTAAAGCACACTTTGCCTCTGGCTACTTGACAGCCTAAATTCTGACAAAGTAGTATCAGCAATTTAATTCATTAGTCAAATGGCAAATTCCTACATGCTTTGTAGTGTTGTCAGAATACCTTCTAAAAAAATCCAAAAGATAGTGGTTGTGGTTCTGGCTTAGTTGTACAGCAATTGCCTATTACATGAAAGTCACTGGGTTTAAGCCTCAGAACCAGATAAAATAAATAAATAAAATAAAAGTAATCTGTCTCTGACAAACAAACAAATAAATATTTAGAAGAAGAAATAAAAATCTAAAAAATAGTAGATACTCCAGAATATATGAGCATAGATATAAAGAATCTGTTGTAAAAATGTTGGTGAGAATATAAATTAAATAAAGCTGTTTTAGAAAATGGTATTAAGGTTCTTCAAAACCTTAAAATAAAAATACTATACGATCCAGTACTAGAAATTTTGAATATGGGTGTAAACAAATTAGAGTAATTACAGCATAGAACACATTGCACTTCCATTTTCATGAAAGTATTATTCACAGAGCCTTGTAATAGAAACTGAAGTACCTTTAGGATAAATGGTAGGTTGAGCATGGTACACCATGTCTATATTACCATTAGATTTATAGGGTGAGGCAAGAGAATCATTAGTTAAGAGCCAGTCTCAGAAACTTATCAGTGAGGCACTAAGCAAAATAGTGAGAACTTGTCCCTAAATAAAATAAAATTTATAAAAAGGCTGTTGATGTAGCTCAGTTGTTGACTACCTCTAGTTTCAATACACAGTCCCATAAATAAAAAAGTAAATAGGCCCAAAAAGTTTACCTCATGCTTTATTTTACCTGAAACAATTTACTTGCCCTTTTTCTGGCTTAGCTGGACAGGTTATGTAACATTTCTTGACAAATGGTTATCTGCAGAAAAAATGAAGTTTCAAAATAATGTTTATAAGAAGAAGCCAAGTTACCCTTAAGGAAAGACTTTTGTGACTCTGTACAGACCAGATTCTGAAACTAAGGAAAGAAAGGATAATTTCTACTAATCATAAAATCTGTAAGAGTTTATTGTTAAGATTTCAATTACAAATGGTGAGAAGTATCTTAATTAATCTAAAGTTTTTATGGCAGTGGATACTTGAGAGTTTGATGTTATCCTTCTGTTAGTCCAAAGTCAAGAATTTTACCTGGGCAGAAATCTTTGGAATATTTTTTTAGATCAATAATACCGTAGTACAAGAGAGTCATGCTATTATCTTTTCAAAGAAGACATTCTGTCTTCTTTCAGAGTGTCCTCTTTTTCCTACTTTACATCACACCTATTAAACTCATTGCCTTTCAATCTGAGTGATAAGTTTGAAAACT
Organism: Callospermophilus lateralis; assembly: GCF_048772815.1. NCBI lineage: Eukaryota > Metazoa > Chordata > Mammalia > Rodentia > Sciuridae > Callospermophilus > Callospermophilus lateralis. The sequence goes on from NC_135318.1 coordinate 85,254,485, forward strand.
TTATTTCTTGATTGAAAAAAAATCTGCATTTGAAGATGTGGTGGTCTTCACATTACCTCAGTTTTCCAGAAGATTCTAACTCTGTCTCACTAAAAGATCCTTGCCAGCTTCAGGGCTTCCAGAGACTCCTTTGAGTGCCTTCACTCACTACTTCATACTATTCCCTAGAAGGCAAAGACCCAGGGAACGATATTCATTAGACACTCCAGCAGACTTTAGACATGATGTCTGTTTACACCTTGTATCATGCAGTTATTAAATCCATAACTAGGTCAATATGGGAAGTTAGGATAAAGACACATCACACAGAAAAACTTTTCAAGAAGAAATTTCAAAAAGACATTGTGATAAGTTATCTGTTCTTTGAAGAAAAAGGGAGAAGAGACACATTGTTGTTATTTTTCAAATTGTCAAGTTACACTTGCTTGTTTTCCTCCAGTATGAAATGTTTAAAAAAATCTTTAAATTGACATCCAGTTCTTGGAGAAAAATTAGAAACACTGCATCCATTTGAAATGTACATGAAAAGAATTGATAATGCAAAGAGAAAATGCTGGCATTTAAAATGTTAACAGAGCCAAGTGCAGTGTTGCACTCCTTAATCCAAGTGCTTTGGAGGCTGAGGCAGGAGGATAATAAATCAAATGCCAGCTTCAGCAAGGGTGAGGTTCTAAACAACTCAGTAAGTCTCTTTATTTAAATAAAATAAGAAATAGTGCTTGGAACGTGGCTCAAGGGTTGACTGAGCTAATAAGTTTTAGAATAACTAATTATAAATTAAACCCTCTTACTGGAGCCTGGATGCCAAGATTCAGTCAGAAATTCCACAGATGTCATATGGAAAACAGGTGGTGTCTTATAGATAATGATTTAATTTTTCTTCATATACAAGTACTTATATATCTATCTATGTATCTATCTATCCATTCATCTATTTCTCTGTTTTCATGGAGCTCTGTAGGGAGTATCTATAGGTATTACCACCTGCTTTTTTCTACTAGGAATTGAACTCAGGGGCACATCCCCACTGAGCCATGCCTATTTGTATTTTATTTAGAGACATTGTCTCAATGAGTTTCTTAATGCTTCAACATTGCTGAAGCTGGATTTGAACTCTCCATCCAACAGCTTTAGCCTCTCTAGTTGCTGAGATTATTAGAATGCTTGAGCACACATGGCTGATCCCCAGTCTTTCATTAGCAAAAATAGAGCAGCCAAGAAACTGTCTTTCTGACTTTATTTATTCCTGGGATAGATGCAATTTACTGTCACTCGAACAGTAGACATACCAGGCTTAGTTTGAGACTGTGCCAGTAACTCTTTCCAATAGGTCTCTTAGTTGAGAACTGTTCAATCCACACACATCCAGTGATAATGGGGAGGACTTTCACAATCATCTTTTACCTTTTTTTTTTTTTAGGAGTACACCATTCTTTGAATCCATTTCTCTGCTTCCAGTCCTAGATCAGGAGCCCCAGGTTTCTGCACTACACAGGAGCTGAAAAGAAAAAAAAAACACTATTGAGGGAACACTAAGCATACTGAAAGACAGGAAATTGTAAGTGTACATTCTTATTTTGAGGCTGAGTAGGGAGAATGCTCAAAGCCAGTGAGACTGGCAATGGTGAGAATTGGAATTGGTGGCCAGGGACTACTCAGATTTCCCTCTAGTTTCTGGTGGTCAGATGGTTTCTCTGTTGCAGCTCAGTTATCAGTTTTCTCAGACTAGTCTATAGGAGCTCAGATCAGCATTTAGGAACCCAGACCTTCTGTTCCATCATTGTATTGTGATTTCAGCACCTTTTAAAATTTCTATTTGGGCATCTGTGTGCAAGAGCCCAGCATTAAACAGATTGCATGGTGAAGACTGGAATAATCATCAGGAGAGGATACCAACTCTATTAGCTTGGTTTGTGCATAATATAAGCTCTAGTTTTTAAAACCCCTGCTTTTGCTCATCCTGAGTGTTTTTGTTTGTATGTTTGTTTGTGTTTGTTTCAGGAATTCAAACCAGAAGTGTTTATCTACTGACCCACATTCCCAGCTCATATATATATATATATATATATATATATATATATATATATATATATATATATATAAACAAGATCTCACTGAATTGCTTAGCACAGTACTGTGTCTGAAGCTGGCTTTGAACTTGCCATCTTTATGCATCCTGTGCTTTCCAAATGTATGGTAAATAGTATCTCAAATCCAGAACAGCTACCTGATATCCAGAAGTTCTATCTGATATCCAGAAACCCAGCTTAGCTCTCTACTATTCTGAGAATAAATCCAAGCTGTATAATGGACAGCATTCAACCACACCTGAAGGCTAATGAATAGATATGTTTATGAAAACCATTAACCCCTATTTCAAATGTAAAACCCCTTAAGGCTCACTTGTGGGTATGCCTTCACCCAAACACTTTGTCCCAGGTGTGAAGCCAGATGGAAGTTATGGGAAGGAGGATGGGATAAAGAATGGAAGTGAACCCATATGTTATCCAGGATTCCTTTTTCTATATCTATTTTAAATAGATTTTGCCCCTGTTCTGCCCAAAACCATATATAAACTCCAAAGCTGGCACACCAAAATGGGTTTTTCTTTTATTATGCTCTCTTTTACATTATGAGAGTTCTATTTCCTCTTGCTTAAATAAATCCTTTTCTGTTTACTCTTTCCTTCTTTGAGTGTCCATAGATTTTATTTTTCACAAGTGTTGAGACAAGATTCCAGACAAGATTGGTGAACTGGGGAATTTAGTTTCATCTGAAAACTCCAGTTACAAGATCATTTATTTTTCTTATGTTTCATTTGAAAGGGATGACTTATTTGTAGTTTTTTTTCTCAAAGAACTGGAGGGCAGTTTTTTTAAATGCTATATTCTTCTGAGCTTTACACATTAAAAAAACAAGGAAAAATTAGGTGATATTAAAAATAATTACTCTCTATTAAATAAAATAGTATGATTAATATATCCCAATTAAAGATTTTTTTTAAAAATGTAATGGGTTCACAATTGAGGTTTTTTTTATATGTAAGCCTGTTTATTAAAATGACCTGTAGAAGCATTCCAAACAATGCAGAAAAATTCTTTGTCCTGATGTGGGGGAAAATAAAAATGAGATTTGACTTGATTTAAACACCAGGAAAGAGCTAAACTGCATAATGAGTTTGAAGATCAATAGCAATGTGAATAACTTAGTGCATTTTTAATAACCTATTTTACATAGATATTAACCAATAGCCTTAGCAGTTTTTCCATTTGGGTTCAATCAATAACACAGATATCAGTAAAGCAGTGTTGTATCTCCAACTGTGGTTTCACTTATCACTGTGTCTGAGTTCAGATTCCCCATTGAAAAATTTATAGTTATTTGTGTCCTCATTTCTATTAATATCATATGAGGATTTGCATCAGAGCTTCCACCTTAGGTTGGTAGTAATTTTTATCTAGGGACTTCTAAGTTTTGATTCAGGAGTCATTTATCTAGAGATCCCGATACAATGCTTCTTATCCTCGCATAAGAACATGTGCCTGCTAAAGGGTCAACACCACCAAAACCTATGACATCGCAACTCCTAAAGCATGCTTGTGAAACTACTATTGCAGGCTAAAAAGCTGCTCTGAAGTGCCTACAACGTCTCTTCTGAAGGAAAGCTCTGTCAGTTTGCTCCTTGCTCTGAAAATAAGTGTCTTCCACGGGATTCTGGTGTGTGGTGTGGTCTTTGTGTGAACTTTGTGAGCATCTTTTCAATTTCAACCTCCCATATTTGTCCAGTCCTTAATTTTAGAAAATTTTAACATAAGATGCCACAGACACCAATTTCTTTTGACCTATTTAGAAAATATCGATATCTGAATCTTGCCTTAAAGAAATTAGTTTGTACAATAAGTGTGTAGCTTCTAAGGAGAGTAGTGGGATATTGTGCAGCTGTAAGAAATCTTCTGATGCATCTTTCATGTAAAAGACAGCTCATTTGGGGTTGCATACTAGGAATTCAACTCAGGTGCGCTCAACCACTTAGCAACACCGCAGATCTATTTTATATTTTATTCAGAAACAGTTGCTTGCTGCCTCACCATTGCTGAGGCTGATTTGAACCCTCCATCCTCCTGCCTCAGAGTCCCAAGATCCTGGGATTAGAAACATTCTCCAACATGCCTGTCTGGTAGTTTATTTTTTATTTTTATTTCATAGATACTGTGAATAAAGTCACAATGAAAATGGAACAACAGTTATTTCTTTGAGAAAATTTTGCAATTCATTTAGATATACACTTAGAAATATAATTACTGGATTGTATAGAATTTTCTACCAAGATTTATTGCTTTTCTATTTTATTTATACAGGTACTCTAGATCAACCCATAGGCATTTTGCCAGTGTGATACACCCCAATCTGCTCCTCCTTTGTGATACAATGTCTCACTCACTTGCTTAGGACCTTGCCAAATTTCTGACACTCATCTTGAACTTTAGACACTCCTTCCTTATCTTTCTGAGCAACTTAGAGCTTAGGCATGTACAGCCATTCTCTTCTACCCCAAATTACTATTATTGGATTATATGGCATTTTTATCTTCAGCTTTTGAAGAACCTTAACTCATTTTCAAAAATATATTTAGTAAATTTATATTGTCACCAATACTTTTACCTGAATATACACTCTGGCATCCCTGAAATTATTCAGATGTTTATTTGCTTTATTTTGGTTTGCTTATTGGGAATTGAACCCAGGTGTTCTTACCACTGAGCCACATCCCTAGTGCTTTTTATATTTGATTCTGAAACATAGTCTCACTAAGTTGTTTAGAGCCTTGCTAAAACTCTGAGGCTCTCTTTCAACTCACAGTCCTGAACCTCTGGGATTACAGGCCTCTGCCACAACACCTGGATTTGGATTTTTTTAAAGCCATTCTAAGAGACCTGAATAGGGTGCAGAATATCTCTTGGATTCATGTAGTAAAACCCTGAGTCAAGTTTATGTGAAGTATGTAGGAATGGTTTATAAAGATTTTTTTTTTTGAAATAGGGATTTCTGTTTTTTAACATCTTTTCAGAACTACTATTTGGTATAATAGTCCATACAAGTGCTGGAGAAACAATGTAAATCCATTGATTTTCAATCTATGTAGATTTGCACATGCTCAATCACCATTGCTTTGAGAGCTTGCAATATCACAACATACTCCTTCTGGGAACAATTGGTAGTTATGGCTTTATTACTGGAGTTAGCAGAATTGGAGCTGGGCTCCTGAAGAGCTAAAATCTCACTCAGTGTACCAGTGGTTTATTGTATTTCCCCCTGTAATAACCACAATAAAACCTAGAAAGAAGCTCCTCTGATAGCAATAGTAATTGGGGAAAAATATAGGCAAATTTCTTATTGAGATGAACTAACACCTTTGATATTTAGCTACCTCATTTCCTTGATTTCAGATGATTAAATACTTGCAGAGATTGTCATGTACCCTAGAAATTACCACAATTTTGGCTTAGACAGTTGTGTACCACAACTTCAATATTTCTGTTTACTGTGGGTGACACTATTCACTGGGGATTTGGTCCCAAAAGTTATACTTTACTCTTGAAAAATCTAATGCTCAGTTACCTCAGTTTTTTTTTTATAAAGTAAAAGTAGATATTTTCTAAATTGTTGAATTATTTAAGCCTCTCTACTCATTTATAACCTTGTCAAAGAGAAACTTATAACATGAGTTTCTTCTTAACTGTATTTATAGATGAAAAGAGAATCCAAAATTATAATATTCTGCTTTTTTTCAACATTATCTTTCCTAAATATTTTATTTTTGTTGTGTCACTAAGTTTGGAACAGAGTACCTTGCACATTCTGCAAACACACTCTACTAGTGAACCATGTTAGAAGTCCCAAATTTCAAATTCAAATAGGATAATTTTACCATTCACATCCAATATTATTTCTCAAATGGATAGTTTTTTTAGGTCATTCTATTTCTGTTAACAATAACAAAAATTTATATACATATGGATTCAGATTTAGTTAAATTTTGATTAATTTATATGTATTATTGGAATATAGGTTTATAATATTTATTAATCTCACATAACAATAATTATTTTATTTGGTCTTCTAAATTGGAGGTCTGAGACAATTTTACATATTTTTCTCAGATAAATTTTATAAACAATAACTAAGCATGCTAATATTTTGATGGGAGAATATTATAAATTTATCTGTAAAATGGTTGCCACTACAATTATGAGTTCTATTTACACACATAATGTGTATAATGGATCATTTTATGTTCTCTTTAAGTTTTTTTCTTGGGATAAGTTGTACATAGATTTCTTGAAAGCCTGTATATTTGTGATGTGTTACACAGATATTACTTGTGTGTAATACTTATGTATTTTAATACCAAGTCATAAAATTAAGATAAAAATGTCTGGAGGTGTGGCTCAGTGGCTAAACAACTCTGTGTTCAAACCTTGGTACCAAAAAATATATATTAATAGATATGAAGACATTGATCACTAAAAGTGGGAAACAGGTAGGCACAAGAAAGTATGGCAGACCCAGCAATTGCACACTTGAACATTTATTGCAGAGAAATAAAAACTTATGTTCTCACAAGTCTTGTACATGAATATTTATGGCAGTATTATTCACAATCACGCAAACCTGAAGACACCTCAATTATACTTTGATGCAAACAGCCACATTATCTTTCAATGAGTTAAACAAGCTGTGGTATGTCCATATCATGGAATAGTATGCATTAATCAAAAGGACAAAATATTCACAAATAAAATTAGTTGGATGACTGTTCTAGAGAATTATTCTAATGAAGACGAATTTTTAGAGATTGCATATTTTATTATTCCATTTAACTAATAATCCTAAATAAGAATAATTATAGAAACCAAGAACATGTTATTGTTTGCAATAGTTTGGAAAAGGATTCTGTTGGGAGGGAAGAAGGGAATAAATAAAATTGCACCATAAAGAAGGGAGCGTTGTAGTGATGGAAATATTTTATATCTCGATGGTAGCAATGTCACTATGTGGGTTGTGACATTGAATTCTAATTTTGAAAGATGGTATGGTTAGATACCACTCTGTGACAATTCCTATTATATTAAGTGAAGTCTTTATTTTGAGGAAATGTGACATTTTTCTAGTTATACCTGAAAATAATAATTAAATACTATCATTTGATAGTTAGAGGGAACTAACTAAAGGGAATATAATATCACTTTTTATTATTTTTTTACAGTTTCTAAAAAAATTTGATTTTAAAACAAATCAATACACAGAAAAGAGTGGCATTAAACAGCATGCATACTCAAATATGTTATGTAGTCAGAATTAGCATGTTTGCAATCATTAGGTCACTACCAAATATTGATAGGAAACTTTGTTTTATGAAAATAAAAAAAATAAAGTTGGTATCAATAAACATATTTGATTTTTTTGAAAGCAATGTCATTGGTTAGGCACATTATAGTTCTGCATTGATTCTATAATAAATAAAACAACAGAACAACAACATAAAAGAACAAATGTACAAAAGTCTGGTTTATTCATGTCTTCTAGTATAAAACTGTGTGAGACTCTGTCAATATATTGAAATGTATGTGGTATAAATTAGATTTATGGAAAATCTTAACAAATTTATCTATATATGATTTTGTCTGGTATAGGAGATTTTGGAAAGTGTCATGCCCCAGATATCTATGGCTATTGTTTTATGATAAGAAAAGATAATAACTATTAAATATTTTAGTAACTAAAATCTGAAACTTTTTTTTCTTTTTTCTATTCTAGGATAGTTAGATAAATAGCCCATTTTGCAAGGCAATGTTAGGATGCAGGCAACTAGTGATAATGACCTAGGTACCAACCCAAGTTAAACCTACATAATGATCAAGGTATAGTTGGTGGTTTCTCTGCTCAACTTGGAAGTAACTGGTGCTATACAATGATTTTTGCCTTGGCTATTGCTGCAAGCATAAGACCATTTTCTGCCTTCCAAATCCAAATCCATGTTTATCAAAAATATATGTTTTTTCTTTGTAGAAAATTTATTGATTATGTATAACATGTGTCTATTTGATCCTTCTATTTTGTTCCATAGACTTATTTGTCTACAATTATGCTTTTAGTAAACCTTGAAAGCAGACGGTATTAGTTTTCCAAAGAGAGATTTTGTGATATAATCTTTTCTATCCCAGATATTTTGAATTTCAATATAAATTTTAAAATTGACATTTTAAGTTCCCCTTTAATAAATTTTCACTTTTGTATATACACTTTTTTGTATAATCTGGGATTATGATAAACTTCAACTCATAGGTGATTTAAAAAAGTAATACATTAAAACACAGAGACTTTCAATCCATAAATATAGTATATCTCTCCATTTATTCACTCCTTCTATAGCTTATCTAAGCTTTATCTTAATCTTTTGATCTAGAGATCTTAAATATTTTTGCTGAAACATTACTAAACGTTTTGTCTCATGATACTACTTAAAATGGTTTATTTTAAATTTTTCATCATACGTACATATAATAATATTTTGTTATTAAGTAAGTCTCAGCTAAACTACTTTGTGTATATTCCTTGGTTTCTACATCTATTAAATAGAGGCAATAATACCAAAAAAACTTTTAAGTTATTACATGTCCTGTGAACAGTTAATAATTAGAAATATAATTTAAAAAACCTAGTGATAAAACAGAGGTCCAATGTTATGCTGCAGAGTGTATGTTATAAGTTTCACATTCAAAGATAATTTAATTAAATTACACAGCCTCATTCTTACTTAAGATTTTTCATAGTGCAGGTTAGAATTCAGAGATTTTTTGAAAAATATTGCTTTGAAATGCCTATAATTTTTTTTTATTTTGAAGTTAATTTGAGTAGTGTAGACTATCCTGAGATGACAATTTTAAAAGAGATGTAGATGGTTCTGCTCTCACACTGAATCTGTGTTGCCAGAATTTATCCACCCTATGTCCCTAAACACCTCACCTCCCCAAATCTCTGCTTGTGTCCTCAGAAACTCTGCATGGTTTACTATTATATTAAGTGAAATCTGTATTTTGTGTAAATGGAACATTTTCTTAGTTAGACCTTTAAAATAATAATTAAATACTTTCATTTCATAAAGACCCATGCATGGTTCAGGATAGAGTTTCTTTTTCAAGCATAACTGAAAATCATAATTCAAAATTGAAAAAAGAACATTGGTCATGATATAAACATCAAAATAGTTCATGATCTGAATTCACCATTTGCTATTTCTTCTCTATTTTTCCAAATAATTAATACCAGTAATGATGAGAGTAAACGGAAGGAAGATAAATGATATATGAAGAAAATATATTACAAAGTTGCATTTTTATTTAAGTTTAGTATATTTCTTTTCAGGTTGTAAAACCTAATGACTCAATGGGGCCTGTAAAATAAATAAAACTATAATAAATGCTATAAAAATAAATTTAATTTTATAACCTAGAGAGATCTTTCATTGGCATGCTGGCATATTTCTTTTCAGTCAGTCTTTCCACATTACAATACATATATATATATATACTCAAACACAAAAATTTTGTTCTGTCCTGATTACTATATGCTATTTTTTAAGGCATCAGGGATTGAACCCAGAGCTGCTTAATCACTGAGCCACATTTCCAGTGCATGCATATATATATAATTTAGCTACAGGGTCTCTCTGAGTTTCTTAGAGCCTCACTGAGTTGTTCAGGACCTCATTAAATTTCTAAGCTGGCTTTGAACTTGCAATCCCTCTGCTTGGTCTCTTGAGCCTCTGGGATTAACATTTATTTTTATTATCTGAAGGACAATTTCCCATGACCTTGAATTTGAATATCAGCAGTCTGAATCAAAATGTTCAGTTATATGTAATAAAAATGTTGAATTTAATCATTCTCTTACTAGTAATATTTAGACTATTTCAAAGTTTTACAACTACAAATAATTCTGCAGTAAACATTGTTGTAAATAATAAATTTCAAGGGATATTATTAACTGGATCAAAATAAAAATTTTTACTGGCTTTGACTCCTATTTGCTTTTCTAAATTGTGTTTAATAAATTTAAACCAGCATCAATTGTATATGAAAGTAAATACTGCATTTTGTTCTCATCAGCCTTGAGAATTATTATATGAAAAAATATTTTATTAATTTTAATTGGCATCTTTTATAACATTAGTGAGATTGGATATTTGTTTCCAACGTGTCACTAACTTAATTTATTCTTTATTGTAAGTTATTTAATTATTTATTTGTACTTTATATCTAAGTGTCCCCTAAGTTTTTATATTTTTTTAGTAGATTTTAATGTTTGGGGCAGGGGATTTAGCTCAGTACACATATAATGTACATGGACAGTTTTATATGGACAGCAGAACTGAAAGTTTAACTTGCTATTTCTGTCAGATATTTTATGCTTTAGAATTCTTAGCCTGAATAGTTACACACACACAAACACACACACACACACACACACACACACACACACGCTATATTATTCAGTTGTTTTTTCATACTTTTTATTTAACTAGAATTTATTTTTTTATTTTTTTATGAGGTTCTTCTCAATATTTAAACAATTATCAAAAACACTTGTGGCTATTTTTATATTCTGCTACATATTTTTAAAATAAGTTTCATCCTAAAATAAATTCTAATATAGTTCAACACAGAATTCAGGTCTCTTTTGTTCTATGTTCTCGCTATATATTCTTGGACATCTGGGGAGATAAAAATATATACTAATATTTAAATCTTAATACTCCTTTTCTTACAGGATGCAGTATTTAATAATAAAAATTATATATGATTTAAATATGCTTAATGGAGATACGAAAAGTTGGTTTTTTTTTTTTTTTCTTGTATCTTCCAGAAATCCCAAGGGGCAAGAATATTTAGACCTGCCTGTATGTGATAGATCTTGTTCTTGTGTACATAATTAAATCATTTGGGAAATGGAAGAATAATTAAGATTGTATCAAGTACTTGAAGTACTTGAAGAAAGAATACTGTGAAAAGACAATTACCACATTCTCTTTTTCTATATTTTATTGTGTGTCAAAGCAATTTTCAAAAAATACATCAGGTATGTTTCCGAAATTTTTATGCTCCAGAAGTTTCTGTAAATCTAAGGCAGTAAAAAAAGTTAAAACTAAATATTTTAAAATCAGCCCTGGAATTCTGTAGAGGTATTATTTGATGAGTGTTGAGTTAGTCCAATAGATTATTTAGTTATGCATTCTTCAGTTTATTTGTTTACTCAGCAAATGGTGTCACTATTACATAGCATATAAATTCTTGATACTGAGAATAAAAATCATAATCAAACCAGAAATATCTTTTATCCTCCTAAGGTATATAATCTAGGTGAAAGACATAGGATCCAAGTATAATTAATATGTATGAATTGTAGGTCAGATGCCGGGAAAAGCCAAAGGCTTTTTAATTGGTGGATGAAATAAGAGAATAATTAATTGAGAAAGTAATCCATGAGCTGAGACAAATTTTTAAAAATTTGATTTGGAAAGGGGAGGAGTAAAAGTATGTATATCAAAAAACAAGTTTACACAAAAATTCTGTGGTGGAAGGAACCAGGGAGATAGAACAATTGAGAGGAAGTTAATTTGTGGAGCAGATGGGGACAAGATTTTCTTTTGTTTCTGTGCCTTTTTTATAAGAGTCAAAACATATATTAAAAGATGTTAACTCATGTATAACTAAAAAGAACCAATAACTTTTTTTGAACAATGTGAGGGCCCAAACAAAATGTTTCTCTACTCTGAAGAGTTGATTGAGTAGGGGTGCTGGTTTTGGTTTACAGAGTAGATGGAAGTCAATGAAGCAGATATGTGAAGGCTATGGGTATAATCTAGGGAAGTGATGTTTCAAAGAAGTACTGTAAACAGTGGTAAATCTTCCCCACACTTGATTTTGGAAATATAGCTTTGTAAGCACACAGAACTCTTGCAATTTACAATGTCTACGGATATTTTCACATTTTAATGACAAAATTAAGTAGTTTTAACTAAGACTGTATGAGCCTGAAGGCCTGAAATATTTCTCTCTTTCCTTTAAAAAAAACTTTCCAACTTCCAGATCATTAAAGTAATGATGGAAATTGACAGTTATGTGGACTTTGGGACAATTATTCTGTTGGTCAAGTTTTTGACTTCTGGCAAGGTACTGTACTTTTATTCCTAGAATATTATCTGTATTAATGATATTTTTTGACTTGAATATTCTATTCTTCTATAAGTTCTTTGCCTCAGAATCTGTGTTTATATGACTTTTTAAATACAAATGTGCATTTACTTATCTGGGTTTCATTGATGAAAGATTAAAATATCATCTCTATTTAATAAGAGGTTTTAAAGTATTAGCACAGATGCTACATTATTTTTATACTCTTTCTATTCTCTGATGCAATGATTTCTTTCAAAACTTTTTAACTTTAGTTAATATTTTTCAACTCCTTTAGTTTAAATATCTAATTTATTTCCATTCCATATTGCTTCAAATTTCACCATCTGTAGTAGGATGTTATAACCTGCTAAGTTTTCTACTTGTTCCAAATATTAATGGAAATGAGTCATAGGAAATGATAATGAGGTAAGAGTTCTCTTACTCTTCTTTATGACTGCCAGTAGGTTAATGGGAAGTGGTACAGCTTGTAAGAGGTGAGGCCCAATGGAAGTAAGTTTACTAAAGCATGTATAAGGCCATATATTGCTTTAAGTAATATTATTCCTCTGAATGCTATTAGATAAGCTTTTTTTATTCTACACTACTTTAATAAGAATGTGTAAGTTATTTTGGTTTTATTTTATATCAAGCGGTGCACTGAATGCTTTATTTACTTCTTCTTGTATGTCCATTTAAATAATATTATCTTCCTTTTATAGTAATCAAAACTTACTATTGAGAGGTTTGTTTTTTATCCAAGTTTATTATCACAGTGTATAACAAATGCATTTTTATTTTTTTTGTAAATCAAGTTCATTTTGAATCAGCTAGGAGATACTATCTTTCTCATATTTTTAAGCAATAAAAATTTAGCAATAACATCATAAAAACCAGCAAGACATCTACTAGATCTAATAAACCCAGTGATCTAAACGTACTTGTTTCTGCCTGGTTGAACAAGGAGAAATGATCAAAACATTTTTAGGGTTTTTGTGACAGAGAAGGATATGGAGATGCATATAAAGATGAAGATGGAGATGGTGATGGAGATGGAGATGGAGATGAAGTGAGGTCACAAAAGGGCTATTCAGCAAAAACATTTTATGAGTGCCTGAAAGAATTTGATTTTTATATAACTATTTGTGAATTGAGGTGAGTTATAATTCTGTTATACTTTGGATCCCAAAGGTTTGTGTGTTGAAGGGTTAGTCCCCAGCCAGTAGTGTGAATGGGAAGTGGTACAGTTTGTAAAAGGAGAGGCCTAATGGAAGTAAGTTAGGTCATTGAGGGGTGTATCCTTGAACAGGATGTTGCGACTCTGACCTCCACCTCTTTCCCTTTGTTTCCCAGGTGCCATGAGTGGACCATCACTGCTCAACCAATACCTTCCTCCTTTTAAGTCGATATTCCTCTAGTTTTTCTTCTTTTTTCTTTTTCATATTGGTGGACAACTAACTCAACTTCTTTTCTAGGTCGCTTTCTTGATGGTCTGAACTAATCAAACATATGAACCCTTATAATCTCCAGCATGAATTACTACTGAAATTCAAATTTATATTCTTAGTTGTGGTATTTTTCTTGTCCAAAATAAACCTCATTACCTGCTAAGAAGTTTTAACCCATTTTGTTCCTGTCATGCGTTTGAACCCCAAGTGAAATTAAAGTGAACTAATACTGTGTATGACATGGTGATGTGATGTTGATAATACTGGGAAGTGTTTGGGCTGCTTCAAATTTCACCATCTGTAATATGATGTGATAGCCTGGTAATTTTTCTACTTGTTCCAAGTATTGATGGAAATGAGTGATAGGAAAGGATAGTAGGGTAATAGTTCTCTTATTCTTTTTTTATGACTGCTGAGTATTCCATTGTAGGAAAAAAAAAACTGATAGCCACAGCTATGATCTTCATAGTTGAAAGTAAAATGTTTACTATAAAATTAGAAAGTGATTTCTTTATTATTATAATATTATTTCTACCTTGTTATGGTTTAGATATGAGGTATTCACCAAAAGCTCATGTGTGAGACAATGCAAGGCAATTTAGAGGTTAAATTTTCGGTTATGAGAACCTTCACCTAAAAGGGCACCAATCCACTAATATGGATGAACTGGGTAGTAATTATAGGTAGATAGGTTATGTCTTGAAGAAGTAGGTCACTGAGGATGTATTTTGGTGGTTCCTAATTTGTCCCTGGTGAGAAGAACCCTGTCTATGCTTCCTGATTGTTATGTCCTGAGCTTCTTCCATCCTTCACACCCTTTCACCATAATGTTCTGTGTTACTTGGGGCACAGAGCAATAGAGGTAGCTTTCTGTGGATTGAGACTTCTGCACCTTGAGCACCAAATAAAATTTGCTTCATCAAAATTGTTCTTCTCAGGGATTTGATAATAGCAATGGAAATTTTGACTAAAAAAAACTCTAATTATTATTTTTTATTCCTTGCAGAATAAGGTTGGTACTATCTTCTAATTCCAAGTTACAATGAAAACTAGAGAACATTGTTCTTTACTGGTAGGACAGTGACACTCTGTAATGACCAGCGGTTGTCCTATAGAAAAATGTTTACCTCATTTTTATTTCTGGGCATACTACACACTTTGTTATTCATATCTTAGAAATGCATGGAATAAATTCTATAGTATAAAATATTTAAACATTCAAATGTGGTCATGTGAATTCAGTGTTAAGACCCCGTAGTTTACTTGCCCTAAAAAAAATCAGAACCCTGAAATTACAATGGCAAGCTTGCACAGAGAAGTTGAAACTAAAATCTCACTCATCTTTATTCAGCATCACAATTTTATACTTCCCTGTCTACATGAAAGATATTAACTCTGCCATCTGTGACTTCCCCAAGTTCATTCTTACCAAATTATAGGGGTAAATGGTATGTAAATGTGAGATCAGTTTTTCCTCTCTTCTTTCTAAAATGACCTGCGTTGTTTTAATCAGGGTCATAGACCTAGTTGAATTTAATTAACTAGTCCTTGAAATTTTCCCTGCCATTTTTAAATACCAATATTTATGAGATTACACATTAACATTAATGTTGTTGTTTCTCAATATTGGTGCATTAGATATTTATAACCTAAATCATTGCATACTCTTTTTTGAGGACACTCCTGCCATTATTCCAGTGTGTGACCATGGAGAGAGCATTATTACTATCTGCTTTTGTCTTTCAAACTGTTCTCTTCCTTGCCTTAGAAAGGTGAATCTTAGTCTACGAAGGCTTTTTTTCATCTATTTTTTTTTCTTTTTCCTTTTTACCTAATGATCAATGTATGCTCTTCCTATTTTAAGTGTAGCACATATGCTCTTAAATATATATATATATATATATATATATATATATATATATATATATATATATATAAATTCTTTTAGGATTGGGAATGTATCTCACTGGAAGAGTTCCTTCTTAGTGTGGACAATATCCTAGGTTCTATCCCCAGCACTTCAGCAAAAACAAACACAAAACGATATTAATTTTTGGGAAAAAGCAACAGAGAGAACCACCTTCAGAAGACTTCCACTACAGGTACTGGTGACCCTGATGGCTCTGGTCCCTTGGGCTTCTCTCTTGTACCCATATTGAGAGGTCGGCCTCTCTGTTAGTCAGTGTTTCCTTATCAATCTCTGAGTAAATTTCAGTAAGAGGATAGTAGAAAGGTTTAGACCTAGAAGTACCACAAAACATTCAGAGAAATGGAAAGGTCAAGTTCATAATTGGAGGGCCCACAGGCTACCAAGAAAGTTTCATAAAAATTCCTGTATGAAAAATTTGGTTTGGAACATTCAGAGTAGTACTTCATGGCATGGTGGAGTGGGGAAGTTTAGTAAAGAAAGAGATTTTATACAAGATAAAAAACTGGCTTCCCAACTGTGCCGAGGGCCATCTCAGAATTAAAGAAGCATTACTGTTCATCTGAGAGAAGTTACTTTTGCCTGGCTCTCTCACACTTGCCTGTCAGACTTCCTCAACTGGTGTCTATAACTAAAGTTCATCACACTTTCAAGACCTCTGCAAGAAAGCTTATGGAGTGATTTTTTTTTTGTCTTACTCTTCTCAACAGGGCCTTTTTCCTCCTTTCCTGACAGGTAATATTCTTCAAACAACTCAGATTATAAACACAAAACAAGGGCATGATAGCAGCTAGAGGGAGTCAGAGGCCCATTCCCACACCTGGCCTCCTCCTCTTCCTGAGCTGACCTACTCTAACCTACTGGAAAGGTCCTTAGTGTCCTTCACATTGTATTCTTTTTTAAGTTTTTTTTTTACTTTATTGATTTTTAAAACAAAAAATAAATGTCAGCAGAATGTATTACAATTCTTATTACACGTATAAAGCACAAATATTCATATCTCTGGTTGTATACAAAGTATATTGACACCAATTCATATCTTCATATATATACTTTGAATAATGATGTCTATCATATTCCACCATCCTTGCTAATCCCCTGTTATCTACCTTTTATTCCCACCCCTCTGTTCTATCTAGAGTTCATATATTCCTCTCATGCTCCCCCTCACTACACCACTATGAATCAGCCTCCTTATATCAGATAAAACTTTTGGCATTTGATTTCTTTGGGATTGGCTAACTTCACTTAGAATTATCTTCTCCAACACCATTCATTTACCTGTAAATGCCATGATTTTATTATCTTTTATTATAGTGCAAGAATTAAAACCAAGAAGCAATAAATGGGATGGATTTAAACTAAAATGTTTCTTTTCAGCAAAAGAGCCTACATATTTGGAAAAATTTTTACACCTCTCACGTCAGATGGAGCATTAATATTTAGGGTATACAAAGAACTCAAAAAGTTAAGCACCAAAAAACAAACAAAAAACCAAATAACTCAATCAATAAATGGGCCAGGGACCTGAAAAGACACTTCTCAGAAGAGCATATACAATCAATCAACAAACAAATGAAAAAATGTTCATCATCTCTAGCAATTACAGAAATTCAAATTAAAGTTACTTTAGAATATCATCTCCCTTCAGTCAGAATGGTAACTGTTATGAAAACAAACAAAAATAAGTGTCTGAAAGGATGTGGGGAAAAAGGTACACTCATACATTCCTGGTGGGACTGCAAATTGGAGCAGCCAATATGGAAAGCAGTGGGGAGATTCCTTGGAGACCTAGGAATGAAAGTACAATTTGACCCAGCTATCCCTCTCCTAAGTCTATACCCAAGAGCTTAAAATCAATGTAGTACATGAACAAATCTACATCAATGTTTATAGCAGCACAATTCATAATAGCTAAATTGTGGAGCCAACCCAGATGTCCTTCAGTAGATGAATAGACATAAAAATGTGGCACATTAGATTCATAATGAAGATATTTACCCTGCATACTAAATGAGATCATGGCTGTGTAATACATTCTCCACTCTGAGGAAAGCATACAGAGTGACCCACTTGAGCTGCTTACAATTCAGCATTTTAATGATGAGAACACTATTGCCGCACACAGAGGCACAGTGTAAGGTTGTCCTGATTAAAGAATCTCAGTAGCCTAAAGCTTTTTTTTTAATTTACTTTTTTAGAAAAATGTTTTGTAATTGAAATTTTAAGATGGGTTCTTACTGTTATTTTATTTAATTCTGGAATATGTCTGGTAAAAAATATATGAACTGATGAAGAGTATTTTTAAATGTTATTTGCACATCCAAATGGGAATTTTGCATACACAAGAAAAAGCACAGTCTGCCAGGTTTTATCTACAGCCTGATCTATTTTATGACTTGCAGTAAAGTCTCATCAGTTTTTCAGTAGGGTGGTTCTTGGGTGGTGAAGGCGATACCCCCTCTCACTGTCTTGACAAGGTAACAGTGAAAATAAGTGCTGGCAAAGCCCCTGTCCCACTGTCATGGCAAAGTCACAGTGAACATTAATGCTGGAAAAGTCATGATGGTTGGTGGGAAACTGAAAGCATTAGACCCTTTTTTATGTAATTAGGACTTTTCATTTTCATGCTCATGTTCCTGACAGGAGGCATGAGTATGTTAAATTCCAAACCAAATTAAATTTCAGATGGCTAGAACATGCTTTAATTGTAGTTCATACCTTGAAGGCTCTTCTACTACCACTCAGCATATCAATGACAAAGGAGAAAGCTGCTCTACTATCTCAGCACATTGAGGACAAAACTGATAATGGACAACAATTATTCTCCAAAAGGTCACGAGAAATTTAGACACCACATTAATTATATCAACTAGAACCCAAGCCCATATTACTGGCCTCTCAGAAAATGTAATCATTATGCTTATTGTACAAATCCCACCATATGTAGTTTAATTTTGATTAAGGAAAGTTATGTTATACACTTAGGAAAGTTAAGATATATAAGGATACATTCTTTTCATTTACATAAACCCTTTTTTACTTCACATAGGAATATATGATGAGCATATTTATTATTGGGGAAAGTAGACTGATGTTTAGAACTTACTTTTAATTGAGAAAGATTATAAAGATATAAGAACTAGTGTACCTTGACTGAGAAAAAAAAAACTCTTTGAGAAAGCAGCTCAACCATTTTTATAAGAACAAATTTAGGAATTAATTAAAGTAGTTTTCTTAGACATATTTTTAGAATAATATTAGAAGTATTATTCTATTTAGATTCTTGGGTTTAGAATTTTTAGGATTTTAGTTGTATGGGTTTCTGATGTGTTTTAAGAATGGTTTATAAACTTTAGGATATTTTAAGATTTAAACGAACTTTTTTAGATGGGAATTGTAGATTATAAATAAAAGCGCAGGTGTACTTTAAACCTTAAAGTTAATGATACATTAGGAGACTTAGAGTCTGTTTATGTAATTTGGCGTTAGTTAATAAGAAAATAGTAAATCTTGGCAAAATCTGAAAAAATGTAAATTAGTGATGCATTTTATTAATGATTAATAGCTAAAAATTCACACTCTGGAAAAATGTAAATTGATGTTACATTTTTCTATACTCCTAATTATGGTTAAGTAAAAGTTATGTCTTGGCAAATTTTTGAAATTGTATAATCAATGATGTATTCTGAATCTATAATGATGAGAAAAATTGTAATTAAGACTGGTCCAGAGAAAGCTTCATTAGAGTTCTCTCTCTCTCTGGAGATTGCTCCAACCATATGACTCCTGTCTTATCATTTCGGTGACACCACTTATCCTTCAGGACTCCCTGGACTCCACTAGGCCTGGAATCTGTAACTCCTGCATATCTCCCTCTTTCCCACTCTTTTTTTATATCTCCCAGTGAGGTGGTTGTTTTAAGTGGCAAATGTCGGAACTGCAGAGTCCCAGGCCAAGCCCCTTGAGAATTTGTTTTGAGGCTTTAGTTTTTTGGATAGCTGAGATAATTTGGTTCATTAATTTCATAGAAAAATAAATTCTTGAAACTATTTACAATGACCTTAAATATTTCTGGTTGTCATTGTATCTAGTGCTTTTGTGTTTATTTTAAAATATGAAATATTTTTCTTACAGAATTAATTTAATTTGAACATCGTATAGTTTTGCATTTTAATTAATTAGGTAGTATGAATTTCTATATTTTTTTTGCATATACACTTAGCTGTCTTAGAGTTACTTCCTTATAGTTCAAAGATTCTTTTTATGTTATTTTTAAATGTTATTGTCACAAACACCCTGCAATGTATGTAGGACGACATTATCTTAATTATTTGACTAATAAGGAAACAGAAACAGGTCAAAAGACTTTCCATGTTAAAGTTAGTGATAAGAAATTCTAGGATTAGTAGGTAGGTCTTGATGCCTGGGACCCTTTTAAAGTCACCAGTATTTTTGTTTGTTTGTTTTGTTTTGTTTTGTTTTGATTTGTTATTCCATGTAATCTTCCTAAAAACCCTTGAATAAAGTGACTATTCCAACTTTATATGTAAGGAAGCTGTTTTAGGGAGATTAAATTGTGTATTCATAGTCATCCAACTCATAATGTAATTTTTGCTCTTTGCATTGAGCTGTGTTGTCCCTTGAGGTATCCTTCAAAAAATAAAATTGACAATTTATGTATAAACTTACCTAATCTATGCTTACATGACTACATAGATCCCTTGAAACAAAGTATAATTTGCTACTGAATTTGGTTGGTAAATTGAGTGTAATACTGCTGAGATTTGAAACACTGAAAGTTTACTGAGTTTTCTTTTTTCTTTTTTTTTAAGTTATATTGATTTATTTTTTTACAAAGTAAAATAGTGAAATTTTTGATCATTTATGTTGACTCAGCATTCATTATTCATATTCTAACAAAAGGAATATAAAAGGTAGGAGCCATGGGTATAAGCCTTTGGTGAGTATTAAGATTCATTTGCAAAAGACTGTAGGAAGGCAAAGTTTGGCTTGGTGCTATAGAGCAAGCGTTATTTCTCAGTAGGTAAGCTGCATGGGGAGAACTCTCTGCTCAAACATTTCTCCTCCATTTTATAGATTTATTTGCATGAATTATCCACATTAAAATATACAAACCCCTGTCTGCACTTTTTTTTATTTATTTATTTTTTATTTTTTTTATTGGTTGTTCAAAATATTACAAAGCTCTTGACATCTCATTTTACATATAATAGATTCAAGTGGATTATGAACTCCCATTTTTACCCCAAATACAGATTGCAGAATCACATCGGTTACACATCCACATTTTTACCTAATGCCCTATTAGTAACTGTTGTATTCTGCTACCTTTCCTATCCTCTACTGTCCTCCCTCCCCTCCCCTCCCCTCCCATCAAGTTATCACTGTTTGCTATTTAAAATATATTTTTCGAGCCAACTAAATCCAAAAGTAGTCCAAGAGGTAGCTCTCAGCTGTTTTTTGAGCATAGCTAAGGGTGGCGGCCAGCATGGTAGGATTTATATTGCAATCCTGATACAGAATAATTTGTGCAAACCTCCCATTTATCTCATTTTTGAATCAGAATCCATGAAGACAATGAGATAAATTAGGTAGCCCTTATTTATGTCATGTTTCAGGGGGAGGCTGTTTTTCTGCACTGTGACCTAAACCTCAAAATGACTTGACTTTAACAACAGAATATATGATAATAATACAGTTTTTATATTCTTTCTGAAATATTCAGAGTTTATTTTACTCTGATCTCATCTTGTTTGTGAGGTGATAGGAAATAGTGATAGTAACTTTATTTCCTAGATAGGGCAATTTAAGAGTTTATTTTTTTTTGCACAAATCAGTTTAAGATATGATTTTCAACTTAGGGCTTCAAGTTCTACAAAACCAAGCTAGATAATCATGTTCATTAGGTTAAAAATATTATATGCTTAAATATTTAAGCAGTATTTTAAAAGATTATTTGATGGTATTCAATTCTTGGTACAAATTTCAGTGGTTGAATATTAATATGTTTCATATAGTACATTTATTGGCTGGATTTAGACCATTGATAATGTGAAACTGGATTTTGGAAGAAGGGAGTCTTGGCTAGTGTGCATATATATTGCGCATGAAGAATTATAATTTTTCATAAAAGATGAAGATTCAAAACTTGCCATTATATGGATTATTGTAACAAATAATTTTTCTTACCCCAGGGGAGAAAAATGTTAATTTCTAAATACTCCTTATAATATTGAGTTAGGAGATCACCATCAAATATTGCTGAAACAATGCTGAATAACATACTTCATAAGCAATAGAGAGCTATACTTGGAAAGCACAGCCCCCCATTAGGCAAAAAAAATAGGTTCTTATATGGGGTTTGAGGAAGCATGGCATCTTAAGATTGGGTGATTTTAAAAAGTTAGACAATTTAATTATTGGTTAACTTTAAGCTTGGAATTTAGAGACTGACTGACTTTGAGGAGATTATAGAACCCAGGAAGTTGCTGATTGGCTAATTATGTTCACTGAATGGAAAAGTTGAGTGGACCTTAAAGATTGATTGATCATGGCAAATTGAAAACTAAATGTTTACTTCAGTTGTTTACAGCTTTTGGCAAAAATGGAAGAATACTATTTTTCTTTCTTGAAGTTGAAAAATAGGTACTCTTTATTCTTCACATTTATGTTAAACATATTAGTGTTAGCTATTGTGTGTGTGTGTGTGTGTGTCTGTGTGTGTGTGTATCTAATCTGATTTTGATTTTGAGACTTTGAAAAGGGGTAAAACAAATATTATTTCTTTTCAATCTACCAGTTTCAAGATTATTTCACATTTGAGACACACTGCTTCAAGAATTATGTATGTAGTAAAATGTATTTTTTTATTTTTGTAGAAATACTTTAAAATTATGGTGAAGTTTGTGTGAATTTTTATGTTTATAATTCTCTCATTGTATTATATGTTTGACAAGGTTAGTATTCATAGATGATGAATTATGAATCTGAATTTTTTTTTGCTTCTTTCTGTTATTATAGATAGATGGATAGTTAGATAGATTCTTTTTTGGAAGAAAAGTTTAGTAGCAATTATTCCTACTAACATTTTAGAAGATTTGATTATTATATTATATCTTTTATATGGTAAGGTATGCTGAATCATTTAGTATATTTTAATTATTTGACTACAATTATTATATCATAGCAACATTTATATAAATAAATTTTGTTGTTTAATATTTAGAATATATTTATTCTTCAGAATTAAATAAAATGCTACCATCTACATCTGCTGGAATTATAACAAAACATTTTTTAATATTGATTTAGAGTAATTTCATTTTAATTATTTTTCCTGTATAGATGTTAAGATAAAATGGGGGCATTCATTATCTTTGAAGTAAGAGAAGCCATTTTTTATGTAATTTCTTTTTTATGTTTAAATTTTATTTTAAAGTACTATATTTTCATATGTTATAAGTTCAGAATAATTTTTTTAAAAAGAGTAAATATTGTTTTTACATGAAGGATGTAACTTTTTTTTTACCTACGTTTTTTATGTCAAACCTGTACCTTCCATATAGGTATTATCTAGTAGTAAAGCTATAATTTTGATACTGATTAAACAATTTTATGTGAAATCTTTTGAAAAAATGTAAATCTTGACCCTTTTGTTTACAGGCCAAATTTCTTACCTGCAAAGATAACTAACTACATTAATCTTAGCCCAGCATTAAAATTGATATTAGAGTATTATTTATAAAAATGCTATTGCTTATTTACCATATAATATTCAGTACTTTTATCCTTAATATTTAAACTTAAAACATTATTTTAAATAGTACTTATATTTATAGGAAAAAAACTGCCATTGATTCCTGAATGTGGTTATAATGTGTATTTCAGCAATATTTGTTTTACAAATTAATGGATTTAAAATGTGTCTCTTTGCATATATCCTGTGATTAGTTGGGCCTTTATTGCCTAGTGAACTGATTTGCAAAAGGATCTTTAACTGCCCCTAGCGACACATCCCTGGCCCTGGATTCCACTTCCCCTCAGCTAGCATTTCACAGGAAGGTGCCTCTAGTCCTGAGATGCCTCAGGAGTTCCTGGTCAGAATGCGCTATGGACTATGGGCACTGCTCCTGGGCTGAAGCTAAAACTACAGCAGGTGCGGGGGCTGCAACTGCAGCATAGGTGCCTCCTGGGGGCTGAAACTGTAACTGAAGCAGGTGCGGTGGCTGCAACTGCAGCACCAGTGCCACCTGTTTACCCTTTTATTCCACCACTGGCTCCTTCCCCTTGGGCATTTCTGGCTGCCACCACTGCCTGCTGCTCTTACAGAGGGGAGTTGCAGCCTATTCTTAGACTTGAGGCCTCCAGATCAGGCTTCAGCCCACCAAGAGGCTGGTGGGCCTCAGCCCACCAAGAGACTGATGGGCCCTTCCCTGGTGGCCACCTCAGCAGCATCCACCGCCTCCTACCTATCTCTGCATGCTCCTCTGCTACCCCAGTCACTGGCGGCCACCATGGGCTCTTCTCAGAGCTACAGCTAGGAGTTCAAAACTATTGACCTGGAGGGCCTTCCAGCACTCCTTGAGTATGAGTTGGCCCCATCCAAGTTACAAGAGGAGGTAGATGATATTTATCTCATTGGAGCTCAAGGATTGCCTTGGTCATGTGCTGTGGAAGATGTTCTTAACTTTTTCTCAGATTGCAGAATCCACAATAGTGAAAATGGAATACATTTCCTTTTAAATAGAGATGGGAAACAAAGGGGTGATGCCTTAATTGAAATGGACTCAAAGAAGGATGTGCAGAAAGCCTAAGAAAAACATTGCATGTACATGGGTAAGTTATAAGTGGAAGTATATGGGATAAATAATAAAGATGGGGATGCCTTAATGAAGAGCCTACAGGTCAAGTCATAACCTGCGTTGAATAATGGGGTAGTTCCTTTAAGAGGAATTTCTTATAGCTGCAATGAGAAAGATATTGTAGACTTCTTTGCAGGACTGAATACATTGGACATTATTTTGTGATAGAGTATAGAGGTAGAAGAAAAGCATGGAAAGCCTATGTGCAGTTTCAAGAACAAGAAATGGCCAACCAAGCCTTGATGAAACACAGGGAAGAAATTGGTAACTGATATATAAAGATATTTCCAGCAGAAGAAATAAAGTTCGAACCCATGTTGGCTCTCATAAGGGAAAGAAAATGGCATATTCTCCTACTGCTAAGTATATAGCTGAGCCAGAAATGGTCTTTGAAGAATATGAAGTAAATGAGGACATTAGACCCACCACTGGTTTTGAAAAATTTCACCTAAAGAGATGTCTGAAAAGCTTCCAGAGGCTGTTGATTTTGGAACTATGCATTCTTTGCATTTTGTCCACATGACAGGATTACCTTTTCAAGATAATGCCCAAGATATTGTGATTTTTTGCTTCCCTGAAGTCTGTGAGAATCACCATGGAATACAGTTCCAGTGCAAAGGTTACTGTAAAAGCTGATGTGAACTTGGATACCCATAAGGATGCTTTTGCAGCTTTGCTAAAGGATAGGTCCCATGTTCACCATAGGTATATTGAACTGTTCTTGAATTCATGTCCAGAAGGAAAATAAGACTTCCAGGGACACCCGATAGTAAGGATGAAATGAGAAGCATTTCATTTGCATATCTTTCTTGGACATGGTCTATAAAGTTTCTGTTTATTGGCAGCAACAGTTAGAGAAAGGATTTGGGGTCTGGGGTTCATGCTTCTAAAAAACACTCATAGTGAACTGCTGAGAAGGAGAAAAATTCAATTTGATATTGGAAATAAACCACAAATCTTAAATATTTTTTTAAACTGTTCAGGATCTGGTTTAGAAAATCTGATTAATTCTTTATTTTATATAATTAATCAGTTTCTTTTTATAGAGGATATCTTACCCATTATAAAGACCACCTATATTTATTCAGTACTATCTTTAAAATATTTTTCTCATTTGGAAAGTAATGTGTTCAAGGTGTTGATTTTGCCTATGAATTGAGAGCTCTAATGTAAAACTTTATTGTAACCAAACACTCACTAAAGCAAGGAAAGTTTTCAGCCCTTTAAACCACTATGGTGTGGCAGAATAGTTTTCATTTTAGCTATATTTGATTATTTAGATAGGGGTAGTGATTAAAATAAATAAATACCACAGGTTAGTGAGTATAAATTACAACTTGGCAGTTTTATGTCTTTATAAATATTTTGCCTTTCAAAACATTGGGATTAAAAGAATTTAATATTGATGCCTGTCTGTTTTGAGGAAGTCTAGTCACAACTTAAAAGTTGACCCCTGCTTATTTTTTTTTTTTTTTGGTTTGGGTAAACCTGTTATTGGTAAAGTGATATGTCACAATAGTCCAAACTTAGAAGCACATTGATGGCTTTACTTGATTTAAACCATCTCTATACAGGAAAAATGTCTGTCTCCTCATTTTTCTTTTTCAGTGCAGTGGCACATCCCATATTTTAGAACAAGTAGGGGTGCCTTGTTTTAAATAAAAATAGCATTTAATATATAATTGTGTTAAAGGTTTATGGATAAAGCTACTTTTGCCACATTGTGGCAGTACCTTCTTCTTTAATATTAAAGAGCTTGTTATTTAAATATTGGACAAAATGGCTGGCTTTAAAATGTATAAATTATACATGAATTAATAAACTATCTTTATGTGCAAAAAAAGAAAAGTGAATTTTAGATGGTATTTTGAGTAAATTGGAAAAAGAAGAGGATTGTATGCTTTCCAACAATATGCTTTGTTTTCTAGTGTTTGCTAATATAATAGGTAAAATGGTATTTTTGGTTTAATTTGCATTCTTTGAATACCGGTGAACCTGTTCTTCTCTTTATTTACTTGTCAGCTGTGTGGATTTCACCTACAGTTGCCAAATTTATAAAATAAAAATTGAGGATTCACTGATAAATTTGAATTATATGAAACCACAACTAATATTTTTGTTTGTATTATGCAATAATTGGGATACATTTATTTCTGAACAACACTTATTGTCTATTTGAAATTCAAATTTCATGCAGCATCCTGAATTTCTCATAACACTCCTTTTTTAAAATTTTTTTTAGTTTTCCATGGACTTTTATTTTGTTTATTTATATGTGTTGCTGAAAATCAAACCAAGTGCCTCACACATGCTAGGCAAGTCTCCACCACTGATTAATAAGCCCACCCCACGGTAATGCACATTTTACTTTATGATTTTATCAATTTTTTAGTTGTATTTTCTGTTTTATTTTGTATTTGTAAGAGTACTTAGCATATATTGAATATTAGTCCCTTGACTTTTTAAATTTTGGAAACATAGTTTTGACTATTTTTTAAATTTATAATGTTCTTTGTTGAAAAACAAGTCTGTAATTTCAGCAGAGGTAATTTTCTCAAAATTTCACTGTGTTGCTTATGCTTTTATTTTCTTTAAGAAATTGTCATCATCTAGAGTTGCAAATATATTATTCTACAGCATTGGTGGTTCCAGACTTAACACATCTAGACTATGATAGTGTGATCAAGGATTTTTTCATCTTGAAAGCAATAAACATTCAGTAGAATATAATTTCAGATTTTGAATTCAATCTTTTTATACAATTCATATTTTTTGGGGGGGAGAGAATAAATTAGACCCAATGGTTATCTACCACTGAGCTACATTCCCAGCTTTTTTTTTTTTTATTTTGAGAAAGTCTCTTGCTAAATTACCCAGACTGGTCTGGAACTTGCATTTAACCTGTTGCAGCTTCCTGGGGACCTGAGATTGCAGATGTATGCCATCATCCTGCAGGATATTCTTTTTAGATGCTGAGAAACAGCAGGGAGCTGAAAATCCCAGTAAGACACTAGATCATGAAGATGAATGACTGGTATTCTACAGTGTGCTTTGCTGCTAAGCTGTGATGTCTGGTAGGTCAGGTGTATTAAATACATTCTTGTATTATATTTTAGATTTATGATAATTTTGAGCTGTAACCATTGTAAATTATGGAGCTTCTTTATTAGAGCTGAGGTGAGAGAGTTAGTGGGGAAAACAGAAGTGGGAAGACTTGTAAGCTATGGTGAGGACTTTTGTTATTTTTTATGCTAAGAGAATATGAGGGTTTTTAACAGAGGTGTGATAGTCTGGAAAATGCTTTTATAAAGAAGTTTTCTGGTGCCTATTCCGGAAGAATTGTATGAGGGTATAGCAGGGACAGCTAATTCTTCTCCAATATCTAATTTATTCTCCTTTAGTTCTAGAATTAGAAGACCTGTGCTTTAGCTGGCAGCATGGTTACCACATACACACTATAGATTTCATCATTTTCTGATGTTAGTTGTGGCTAGGTGTTTAGATTTGGGTCAGTTATATGTGAACTGCAAGGAAATATGCAGCTTCTGAATTGTCTTTTTAAAGGTGCTTGTCCTGTATTTGGTGTGCCCATCTTCTTTTCCCTGCCACTGACTGGAATAGGAAATACAGCCTAGAACTCATATAGAAGCTCTGTCCTGAGGATATCAGCACCGAATGACCTTGTGGAGCAAACTAATACTGCTTTCTCTCCCCTAAGCCACATGTGTAGCTCCATGTTGTTTCATGAAAAATAGCACGTTTTTCTTGTTTGAGCATTGTATTTTGGAATTGCTTCATTACAACTCTGCAATCCATACTGTGTAAAATGCCAAAATTTAGCACCTGAATTAGGGTATTCTATAATAATAAATGCATTACATTAGGTACATCGTTGTTTGACACAATTAAAAAAAATATTATATGGAGCTTGGTAGAGTGATTGCCCAGCATGCATGAGGAACTGGGTTTGATCCTCAGCACCACATAAAAATAAAATAAAGATATTTTGCCCACCCATGACTAAAAAATAAATATTAAAAAATGTAAGTTAAAAAACCAATGACTCTGAATTATACAGTGGTACAATATTTGGTGACTGTCACCTCTGATAATTTTATATGGCTTTAATTTCTCTATCTATACTATAATTCCAGAGAATAGTTAGAAAGAATCAGATTGCTAACATGACTTGAATATTGCTTGCTTCTTTAGCAGGTACTACAAGAGGGCATCAAGGAAGGAACAAGTTAGTTTTATTTAGAGTTCAAAGGGGGTCAATATTTTATAGATACTTTTTAAACCATGGTCTGTGGTCTGAACTGATTATAAGGTGGGGCATTAAACTGTTGGAAAAAAATTTCTCTTGTGGCCAAATAGTAAGAGGTAAGTTTGTCATCTGTCATTCCCAAGAACTTCCTCCTTATTTTCTTGGTTTAACTGTAGAAGCTAGCCCAGGCAAGAATTAAATTAAGGGTTTGATTTTACACCTGAACAAGTCAGTTAAATTAAGTAAAAGCTACAGATTCAAATATAAAATTCTAATTCCCTATAAAATAGAGGCTTACTTTTTACTCATGATATGTTAGCTGAGTCTGTGTTATATATTGTCTGTGACACTCAATATTTAAGCTCAAGAAAAATTGCCATCTTTGAGGAAAGTATGGGCATTGCCATTTTTATAACAGAGAAAGAAGAGAAGTGGCAGACCCCACTTCTTGGAAGTGAAATTACTTTTCTTTATATTTTATTTGCAAAAGCAACCCAAATCAAAGCCTGAAATCAGGTAAAAAGGAACATCTCAAATTGCTGATGACATTGGGTTGAAAAAAACCTCCTGGTATGAATCAGACAATGTCACAGTAGCTAGCTGTAAATCAAGAGAAAGAGGATTGGATCTACCACTGGTATTCATACCTCCTGGTATGAATCAGACAATGTCACAGTAGCTACCTTTAAATCAAGAGAAAGAGGATTGGATCTACCACTGGTGTCAGAAAATAAAGAACAAAGTTGACAACTTTAATATCCACAATAAACAAAATAGTTACTTGTGGTTAGTTTCTTGTGGCACTGAGGGAAAACAAAAAACTCTATTGAGTTTGAGAGGATTGTGTTGTAAAAAAATCAAAAAAGTTTGACTTGCAAAAGCCTATAGTATTTTGATGTTGCTTGACACTTGAATAACTCATAGTTCCCAAATTAACACCATAAGAATGTAGGCAATTAGATGTTGAGGCACAGTGCTTCTATGTCCGCTACATATATAAGCAGAAAGAATAATGGAAAAGAAAGAATCTGCCAGAGGCCAAGACAGGGGTCCCCCAGGAAAATGGACAAGGAATTTACTTTCAGGAAATGGAAACTTAATTTAAACAAAAAACTTACTTTCTCTTGCATCATGGATTCTTTGCAATTCTTTTGCAATGGTATTTCATTATTGATAAAATAGATATTTTGTTTTAGTATTCAATTCAGAATGTAACACTTAATTGTATTTGTATTTGACCATTGTGTATTTGATGTGATGGTGGTAGTACATAGCAAAGATTAGTTTTCTGTTAGTTATAGGTCACTGGGTGTGGAAGGAGCCACATGGATACCTATTGAAGAGGGTTGTCATCACCCAGAGATCCTAGACATTGAACAAATTCCAGTAATTGAGTGGAACTTCTAATTAACTCATGAGAAAGGAGATGACTGTTGCATAGTGAGAAGAAGATCACACTCCCACTTCTGATATTTAGCTAGGCATGTAGCCTCTATATAAAAATAACCTATTTTTCAGGTTTCTTATTGCTAGATAAAGTCACTAAGCTATATGATTTGGCAGTGTCATGAGAGTGGAGGTGATATATGCTACTTTTAAGGAATATTTGTATGACAAAAGCTGCTTTTCTGTCATACATTTTTATACATCCCCTTTTCCTACCCATGAAGTGTTGGTGAACTAGGGACAGGGCAGTGCTACAGGGAGAACTGTGATGAGTGAGGTGGAACACTGTCTCTAAAAAAACTTGCATAGCAGAGCTACCTACTTCTTGTGGACCACTTGCCTGCCCCTAAACTCTCATGAAAGAGACATTAACTATTTTTATTTTCATTTTTATTTTTAGCCAATGTGTTGTTGGTTTTGGTTTACAATACTTTAGCCTGTATTGAATTAATACAGATGGCAATGCTTTAAGCAACAAACAAGCATAGCAAGTTAAATTTCAAATTATTCTTGTGGGTTTCTTTTTTTCATTGAAAGTTTTTCATTCTTATGGGTTTTATTTTTTGGGGGGTGATACTTGTGACTGAACTCAGGAGCACTTGACCACTGAGCCACATCCTCAGCCCTATTTTTGCATTTTATTTTAGAGACTGGGTGTCACTGAATTGTTTAGTGCCTCCTTGATGATGAGACTGGCATTTAACTCTCAATGCTCCTACCTCAAGATTCAGGGATTTCAGGTGTGCACCACCATGCCCAGTAGTGTATTAAGCATGGTTAAAGATTAATATCTAAAATACCCAAAGAGTTCTGTCAAAACATAAATGGGGAGAGTATTTTAGCAGTAAACAAGTAGTATAGAAAATATTGGAATGTTCACCATAACTGAGAAATCAATGAAATGCATTTTAAATCAACCTTGAGTTATCACTTTGATTCTCTCAAATTACATTAAATAGTTCCATGTTCTTGAGAGGTTTAAAATAAAGGAGCCCTTTCATGCTTTTTTTTTTTTTTAATATATGCTTTATCTATTTCTAGTCACTGCTTTTCTCTGGATATTCTTTGTGATTTAGTCTCTTGTACCTTATCCTCATGGGTGGTTCCCCCTATATCTTTGTCCCCTTTCATATTTTTTACCCTTTTAGAGCTGCAGTAAGAACCTGGGGGCATCTCTTCTGACTCAGCGCTTGTGAGCATCCTTCACTCTTGCCATGG